>NW_011500006.1:244705-371048 GCF_000495115.2 Populus euphratica | reverse complement strand
ACCCTGCAAAACAAGTCATAAAGTTAGATTGAATCATAAAAGGAAAGCTCAAAAAAATCAAGAAATCAAATTTAAATCAATCAAATAACGAGATGTCAAAATAATAATAAAAAATCAACAAAAAAATCAAAAAAAATAAAATTAAGAAAAATAAAGATCAAAATCTATATAAAAATAAAATTAAATCAAATATTAAGGGATGAAAATGAAAAAAAAAATCAAGAAAAGTATAAAAAACAAGTAATAATCAAAAAAATAAAAAAAAAATTAATATAAAAATCAAAAACCAATGTATGAAATTAAAAAAATCAGATTTGATATAGTCAAAAGAATAGGGTGAAAAATAAAACTAAAAAACATCAATTTAAAAAAAAAACCCAAGTCAATCTTGGTATGCCCACTTAAATGAAATACTCAGTCAACATAATGTTGAAAGATAAAATTAAAAAAAAAATTAAAAAAAAATCAAATTTAACTTGATCTAATATTTTAAACCTGACATGAGTTATAAGAGTTACCAATAAAAAATAAAAAAAATAAAAAATCAAATTTTCATTTAAGTAAATAATGAGGGGTAAAATTAAAAATAAAAATCAACAAAAAAAATTAAAAAAAATAAAGATTAAAATTGATATAAAAAAATAAAATTAAATGTTAATGAATAAAATTGAAAAAAAAATAACAAAGAAAAATAAAAAAAATTATATAATAATCAAATAACAATAAATAAAATTAAAAAAAAACAAAGAAAAAAAAATTATATAATAATCAAATAACAATAAATAAAATTAAAAAAATAACAAATCAGATTTAATACACTCAAACGAGAATTAAATTTGATAAATCAACAAAAGACCACACCTTTTGGATTTTAGCAAGGTCAGCATGTCTTTCAAAGTCGATAGAGAGAAAAGAAGGTAAGACAAAAGTTATCAATGAAGCTCCATTTAAAGAGGGTGAAGAGACTTTTTTAATGTCATTTTGAAATGTTGGCTTTAGCCACGGAAAGGTGCTGCTTGAAGAGCAAAAGCACATCTCATTCACTAGCATGTATCAACAAGTTTTTATTTAAAATAATATTATATTTTAATTAAAATACTTAAATACCTCTAAGACTACTTATCAATTACAAAAAAAAAAAAAAGCTATATGAAATGACACAAACACCCTTAATTGTAACATTAAGAAATTTTAATTTTAAGTGTGATTTGGGTATTTTATTGTGCAAAAAATAATAATAATGAAAAGCCCCTCGATCTAAGTTCAATTAATTTAGTTTTTAAAAATAATATAGTAATTTTATTGCACAACTAAAAAGTAAAAATATCTATATACCCTTGTGAACTTTGATATGACATTTTAATTTCACTGTAAAGATAATTTCAACCCCACCCTTGCATTGAGTTATAAATTTTTTTATTGGTAAGGGTAAAATCATAGTTTTAATGTGTTGATTCATGGTAAAACATGAGAAAATTCATGGTAAAAGTTTGTTGAGTGTTTTATTAGATAATTTACAAGGAATAATTTTTGTTTTTGTGTTGATATCATGGTTACAGTGTTAGTTGAGGAAATAAAAGAGTTTGTTTATATGTTATTTTTTAAAATTATAATAATTAGTGTTGGTCGAGGAAAAAAAGAGTTTGTTTATATGCTATTTTTTTAAATTATAATAATTTCATAGTTTTCAGACCCAATTTGGTGGTTGGTTTGGTCAAAGGCTCGGGTTTCAAATTTTAACTGAATCACTGAGTTGCTTATGTCAATTTTTTTAAATTAAAATAATATTATTTTAGTAAAAAAAAATTAATGAGTTGCAATCAAATCTTATTTGATAAACCAAGTCATACCAAATTATTTATTTATTTATTTACTTTTTAATATGGCTTAATTTAAGCTTTAAGTTGGGTTGAATTTCAAAGTTATGAATAATTTAGAATAAGGTTTTTTGAAGTAAAAGTTTTTTATGAATCTTTGGAATGGATAAATTTATTGTCACCAATAAATAAATTAATTAAAAGGATGTTTATTATGTGATTTTTATACATTCTTTTAAAACGTGAAAGATAAAAATGCAGTAAATAGAAATGTGATATTTGTATTTGGTTAAATAAAAGAAGTTTTAATAAATCTTTATTGTGTTTGATGTGCAGAAAATTCATGAAAAATATAGATAAGTTTACTACTATACCCTTATAATTAAAGTAAATAAAATGTAATCGTAAACTTTGACTCTATAAAATAATAATATTACCAAGAACAATGACAAGTCTACAGAGAAATCTTAAACCACACACATATTATATTAATAACCTCAATAACGTGATAAAGTCATTAAACTATATATTTATTAAAATAAGTTATAATAATACACTAATTGTATTATTATTAATTTAAAAATGGTGTAAGAAACATTTCATTTAAAATTTAAAAAATAAGACCAATTAAGTAAAAAAAATTATATTTTTCTCATTTAAATAAAAAAAGAGAATTACATTCCGTAGTTTTAAGAAAATATTATATCAATGAACGTTAAACTTCTTGAAATAATAAAACAAACGCAATTATTCCTGACACTCTAAAATATTCTAGCATAAATAATTATACCAAACACAAGATTCATCACACGAAAGCTGGAGTCGAAAATATTGCTGTGTTTTTATAAGAAATATCCTTGTTTTTATAAATACACAAATTAATTAACTCCATTTAACCGGCTAGAAGCTTCTAATAGTATTTATTGTTATTGGCCGGATAAGAAAGGAACCAGCTGTCTTTTCGGACACGAACAAGGCCATCCCAACGGTACAAAGTTGAAACAGTTGAAGATGTTTCCAACAAGGGCACGTGTGTCAAGCCTGTGTTCCCATTAATCATCTTGCCGCGATGAGAAGTTAGGAGGAAAGTGGCTGGCTGCCTGGGTGGAGAGCTGGCTCTGGCTAGCAGCATGTGTTTATCCTGCTATTATATATATATTTATACACAACCCATCACGTTCCTTAAGAGGGATTGTGTGTTCACAACTGAGTCTGTTGTTCAAAGTTGAAGAAAAACGGGGAAATTCAGTTCCCACTTTTGGTCAGATAAGTTGACATTCAAAAAGCTGGAAAATAACAGGAGAAAGATTGGTCGTAGAAAGGCACCTAACAATAATATTGTTGAAGGTGCAAAGCCCCTTGTTCTTCTGGTAGAGCCCCACCTCTCTCTGTTCATTTTCTTCTATTTATATATGGCTTATGGTTTTTGGTTTATGGGTCGTTCTTTTTTTCCTGGTTGATAGTGTTTTATGTTTGGTTTCTGAGAAAAAGGTGAGAGAACTTCGGAAAAGGGAAGGAAAGTAGAGGATATTGTCGTAGAGAACTTTTTAATATATAAGCCTGTGAGAATGGAATCTAGGAGGATTGTTTTGGAATCCTCTGTTTCGATGCCAAAAAAAGATCTTGTTTTTCCAACGACCTTAAAGTTTTGCGTTCATTAAAGCTGTTTGCTTTCACTTATTTGGTAAATTGGGTGAGAGAGTGTTATGTGGAAGATAACTGATCGTGATTAAAATTATTAGTCTGCAGTGCTCGAGGTGGAGAAAGAGATGGCTGAGAATGGAAGGGTACATCCAGATTGTGTTAATGCTGCCAACCCTTACCATGAATGTGGTGTAGCTTGCCTTGAAAGGATTTCCCAAGGGAAGAGAAGGAAAGAGAAGAAACAGTCAGGTAATTGCTATTGTTTTTTTATATCTTGGACACTTCTTGTAAAGCTGAGAGCTGTAGATTTTGGCATGTTTACTTTACCAATAATATGTACCTCCTCACCATCACAGAAGAATCTTAGTTAGGAATCAGTTGAATGCGACGGAAAGTGCCATGTGCTTTAGATTCATACCTTTACGATAGCCATGATTTTGTGTAAGGCCTTGATCTGTTCGATGAAGAAAGTAGAGATAATGTTACCAGAATCTGCCAATCCACCTTTAGAGAGGTGAATTTGTATTCATCAGAGAACTGTTATTTGAAAAGGGTGAGGCTGAGAAGCACCGGACGGGTTGTGTTAATTTACTCCGTCTGCCTATCCACCTTTGTAGAGGAGGATTTTCCAATTAAGACTCTGATTGAGTTCGAAAACACACATCTTAGACATTTATTTTTCCAGCAGTGAGTCATGGCTATTTTCTTGCAACATATGAACTATTTTCACAATTCTAATGCAGGTCTTGGATCAGTGAGTTTCTGAGTTAAGGGTAGACCGAACATTTTTAAATACAGCTTTAATTTATTTATTTTGTGTTTTAGATTATCATAATGGTGTAAATGAGGGTTGGTCTAGCAAAAACAAGGATGAAGAAAGAAGAGCACAGCCTACTTGTCCCAAAGCATCTAATCCTTACCATAAATGTGAAGAATTTTGTTCTAATAGAACTGCTGAGATTAATCCCAAGGGGATTAAAAAGGAAACAGGAGGAGCACAGCCTACTTGTCCCAAAGCATCCAATCCTTACCATAAATGTGAAGAATTTTGTTCTAATAGAACTGCTGAGATCAATCCCCGTGGGGTTAAAAAACAATCAGAAAGAGCACAGACATGCCCCAGAGCATCTAACCCTTACCATAAATGTGACGAACTTTGTTCCAACAGAACTTTGGAGGCCAATCCCCAGGGGGTTAAAAAAGATTCAGGTTACCCCCTTTTCGAATACTAATACATTGTTGCTCGTTGGGTTTTACTTTCATTTTTTTTTTTGGGGGGCGGGGGGGATCAGGGATCTCGCAACCTGAGGGCTCAAGCCATTAGAGATGGAAGAATGCTTTATAACTCAAATATAAAATTGAAGTCCTTCAATGATATCTTTCTCCAATTTGCAACTCTTCTTTGATGCTCAGTTCCTCATGACAGCACATTGTTGTTGCAGGTTCCATTATTGGTGCTGCTTTAAGCTTTGGTAGAAAAAAGAAGGAATCTGGATCTCAGCAGAACTCTCCCCGAGCTGTTAACAATGTCCCTGTGGTAAAAGCAGCTCGCCGGGGTCCATCACCTCTTCCTACTAAAAAGCATGATGAAGCTGAGAATAGTGGATCGTTTTCCTCATCTCAACAACATTCTGATGAAAGTTATTCTGAAGATCATTCTTTTGACAAGGGGCCAGTTCGATCCCCTGGACCAATGCACGTGTCTGGGAATATCACGGTAGCATATCATTCCTCTCCATCTCGCGAAATTTATTTTTCAATATTGGCTTTGAATTGTCTCTCAATTTATTCTTTCTCCACCAGCCTGATCCTCCCAAGAGCCCTACAAAGCTTAGTTTGGCCTGCTATAAGATTCCATCACCAGCTGAGCCGCGACAGAATGGGAAGCTCCATGGTTCACCAAAGGCTGCTACATATCCTTCTGCGAACCATGAGGGAAAAGTCACTGATGGTCCTATTTCGGAGTATCTGGACTTCAGCTTTTCAGGCATATCTCGTGCTTCAGAAGAGAGTGACGAGGAAGAGGTTCAATCTGTCATCTCTGATTCCTGTGTGTCAGTAGGGAAATATCACGTGAGAGAAAATATTGCCTCTATTCTACAGTTAATCTTGGACAAGTATGGTGATATTGCAGCAGGCAGTCGATTGGAATCAGCTTCCATGCGAGCTTATTATTTAGAGTGTCTGTGCTCTGTGGTTCATGAGTTGCAGTGCACTTCTTTCAAGCAGTTGACAAAATCCAAAGTTAGAGAAATGTTGGCCGTTCTCAAGGACGTAGAATCCGCACAGATTGATGTTAGCTGGCTACGAGATATACTCAATGATCTGGCCGAAGGCGTGGAGCTGAGCAGTCAGCATCAAGCTGCGGAAGAAGCAAAATCAAAGTGTGATCATGCTATAGAGTCAATAAACAAAGAGCTAGAATCCATGATGGAGGATCTAGCTCAAAAAGAGAAGGCAGTTGTCGGTGCTAAAGCACAAATCTCTGAAACAAGAGATCGCTTGAATAAGCTAGAGCTCGATTCTTCTCGGTTAAGTGAGACTATTTCTTCAATCTGGTCGACAGTCGAAAAGTTTCATGAAAAGCCCTTGGCAGACGAGATCTTGTAATGCAAAACAACAACTACCACCAGATACTTCTCGTATTGAAAATATGTGTTCCATATTTACAATTTTACAGAATTTAATTGTATGAATCAAATTACAAAAACATGTAGATGATACTAGACATGGACATAGACACTGTACTTTGGTATGTTATAAAGTTTATTAGTGTATTATAAGTTCTGTGATGCGGAGATGTGATTGATTTTGAGTTTAACTGAAAAGTATTTTCTTTTTAGGTGAAGGGATTTCATTTCATTAATCAAAGAAAAACCAGCAGCAGCCAGTCCCTACTACAAAGCAATGAACATTGGGAAGAACACATTTAAAACATTAATAATTTATTAATATACTTTCTTTTTAGGTTAAAAAATAAGCCCGACACAGCAGCTCGGTCTCTAACATTTTCAAATATTATAATAAACTAAAGAATTATGAAGAAAGTCAGTTTATCAATTTAATTCAACTCCCTTGGTGGATTGATTTTGAACAAGAATGAGTATATGTATATTTATATAAAACGCGTGGATGTTTTCTATGGCATAAATCCATTATTCATTCTATCATATTTTATTGTAGATTTATTATTCAATTTTTTCTCAATTTCATTTTCAATTTATTTTTTGTTCAATTGCATCTCTTTGGACCAAATTCAAGGGCAATTAAGTGAAACTTGTTGGCTTAAGATGAAAAATTAAAAGATGGGAGAGGAAAGAAAGAAAAGCACTATAAATATATAATGGCTTTAAAGTTCACACTACAAGTTTAATTAAGTTTAATTTAGTGCTCATATTTTAAAAACAATATATATTTATGTTTGGTGTCTCAATATCTTTTCAATTCATTCATTGTACAAAAGTTCATTTTTTTTCTCTTTTAGCTCTTGGTTTGGTAGAGAAGAGAGACTTGCCCTTGGATTCCGGTATATATATAAAAAAAAAGAACATTGTTGAAGCCGATTCTGACCACCAAAATAGTTAATCTTTGTGTCAAATGGTTCTATTTTACAAAAAATATTCATATTAGATAATTTTTTATGTTGAAAGTGCCTAGAAAAAATAGATATAATCTCAGAAAGATTTTTAGTATCACGTTGATTTAAGGTTTTTGGATGGTTTTTTAGGTTTTTGAAGTAATGAATAAGTTTATCATGATTTCTATAGTGTTTTGCAAAAAAATAAATAGGCTAGAAAATGGGATTTTGGGTTAAAAAAAATCTTTTATGGCTAGATTCTTGAAAAATCAGATGACGCGTCATTTTATTTTTTTTATTTAAAAAAAATAGGATGGACGACATGCCATACACCCTATATGGAACAAAAAAAAAAAAAGGAGCCCAAACGGGCTGATCTGGCTTACCACGCTTAGTAGCGCCTAGGCTTTTCTCTTTTTTTTTTTCTAGATTATTTTTTTCTATTTTTTTAAAAAAATAATGCTTTTTTTATATTTTTTAAATTAGCTTTTACTTATATTTATATTAATACTCCTTCTCTCTTTTATTTTGTTTATAGAGCTTTCATATTAATACTCCTTCTCTCTTTTATTTTATTTATAGAGCTTTTTTTAAATAACAATTATTTTTTGCTATTTTATATGCATTTAATTTTTTAAGATATTTTTCCAATTTATCTATAATTTTTTTATATTTTATAAATGAATTTTATTTTTAAAAATAAAAAATATTTATTTTCAAATGATATTTCTAACATGTGCAACCTTTCATGATATTTTTGTTCTTTTCTTTTATTCAATCAATTTAAAGCATATTTCCATTTCTATTATCATTTTATTGAATTAAAAATTATTTTAATTAATAAATTTAGCAAACACAATTCGATAAATGTCACGTCTTGTGAAATTAAATATTTATATCTTTCTCTTGATTTTTCTTATTTTATTTGTGGTTATTGTATATAATTTTTTTCATTTATTAACACACATAATTTTCAATTTATTTATTATATATATGCATAAACTTTTTTATTTTCATTAGAATTTTTTTAACTATAAAAACATGTTTATTTAAAAGAACTTTTGTATTTGATAGTGTTATCTTGTACCATTAGGGAATGCAACACTATAAAACTATATTAATGAGGAGACAAATGGGCATAATAGGGATCCAAAGGCATTTTTGTTATTTGCTAGTTACCTAAAAACATTGTGGAGTAAAAAAGTAAACTAATTGAAATATTGAGTATAAAAAGAAAAGTATTAAGTTATGATTTTATTTAAAATGGAAGGACTAAATTTACATCACACTTATTTAATAATTATTATTAAAATACTAAAAGAAAAGATTTTGGCATTTCACTATTACAATGAATAGTGAAATACTTTAGCTTTTTATAATTTGATCCTTAACTTTTTTATTTATAAATTCATTCTTTAGTATTGGGTTTAATTGGTATTGAATATTATAATTTATTTTGATTTATTTTCTATATAATTATTCTCGTCTTATGACCTGAGTTTGACAGATTAATACAAGTTGACTTGACTTAGTATTATTATTTTTCTCAAATTCATCTATCAACATTAAGTTGATCCAGAATTTAACTTTATATTTTTTTTTCTATTATGTTATTATAATCTCATGATTTAGATCGTAAGTTTTGCAAGTTAGTTAAGTCAGTCCAAGGTTTCTTTTGTTCTTTTTTAATTGATTTTTTTGTAATTTCATTATTCAATACTGAGTTGATTGGAAATTAGACTTCATAATTTATTTTGATTTATTTTCTATGAAATTATCTTGGTCTCATGACTTAGGTTATAAGTTTGGTCGGTAAATTCATTGATTAAGGTGGTTTTTTTTATGTTCTTTTTTTGATTGATTTTTTTTTTCAATTTTGTCCCTCAATATTAGGTTGATTGAGAATTAAACTTTATAATATGTTTCAATTTTCTTTTTATGCAACTATCTGGATCTTATGACTAAGTTTTCACAGGTTAACCGAGGTTGATTGAGCCTAGTTTTCTAATTAAATTTTATTTTTAATATCATCATTCAATATTAGAATGATTGAGGATTAGATTTAATGATTTTTTTAAATTTATTTCCTATGTGGTTATCAGGATCTCATAATTTGAGTTGGAGATTTGAAAGATTAACAAAAATTAATCTGAGTGAATATAAGTTGATCCAAATAAATCTAGGTAGATATAATATATTAAAAAAATGATATTGTTTTGATTTTTTGAAGTTATATTTTTATTAGTCATTCAGGTTGTTTTTATATTTAAAAAGTATACTATATTATATCAAATCAACCTTTACATAAAATGTTTTTTGCTAGAAAATATGTTAATAATATCTAAATATTTTTTTATATTAAATAAAAATTTAAATGGATTATAGCATGAAAAATTTTCTAGCTACACTCTAAACTAATTAGTTAATGGCCTAGCCCATTTGTTATCTTATGAAAAAGTATCTTTTAACTTTATGGGCTCAAAACACTCCATTCTTTTTTTTTTCTAACAAAAAAAATAAAAAACTAAATTGACCTCTTTCACTGGTTAACGTCTCTTTAATACATTTGGTAAAAGTTCTTCCGTTTTCTAGATTTTTTTTATATATTATCTTATTTTTTAATTTTTCAGAAACCTGAGAAAAAAGAAAAAAATAATCTGAATTCTTCTGTTTAGATTTTGTTTTAATTCAATATTTGTAATTAACCAATGGTAAATTGATAATTGGACTCCAAATTGAGACCATTAAGGCCCAAGTAGCTTTTACGCCGCCCTCAAAAGCCTTAAGCGGCCCAATTTACAGCCACCGTGTTTTTCTGTTTTTTTTTCAAAATAAAAGTCCTCAATCGACACGGATAACTCCCAGATTCACCCTTTCTTTCCCTATTTTATCCCTCCCTCTTCAATCAAACCGCACCCTAGAGACCGATCTCTAACAGGTTTGTCACTCTCTTTCATAATTCCACTCCCTCGCTTCTTAATCTCTCTAATTGCAATTTTTTTAGGGTTTTGTCTGATAAAACTTGAAAAATTAACCTTTTTTTTGTGATTTCGAAGTAATTAAATGTATATAGTGTGGGATAATTAGGTTTATATCTATCCTCAGTAGCATCAATCGAACTTGATTAGTACTGTTAACGTTTGATTTATTAAGGAATTGCAGTGTTTTTGGTTTTGTTAATTGAAGTTTGTTGGGTTTTGTATTATTAATGTAACTGTAGGAGTAGAGAGAAGAAGGTGTGATTAGTAAAATATGGCTGATGAAAGGAGAGTGCATCCTGATTGCATAAATGCGTCGAATCCTTACCACGAATGTGTCGAATATTGCTTTATAAAAATCGCAGAAGCGAAAGCACGTGCGGAGATTAAAGAGACAGGTATTATTTTTTTTTAATTTTTAGTGTCATTGATTGTTGTTTCTGATTGTTAGTACTGGTTAGAAAGAAGTCGAATTGCTCCCGTAGCTGTATATAGTGTTATGTGTTAGAGATGTTGCCTGAGGCTGGATGTTGTATTCCTTGCAATTTTCAAATGCATGCATATAACTCGGGTTTTATGGACCATTGATGTTATGATGGTTCATGTGCTTACTTGTATTGTTTGTGGTGTTTACAGAAGTTGTGCAAGCTAAAGGTGGAATTGGTTGGTCCAGTTCACAAGCTCCTCAGCAAGGTGAAGAGCTTGATGAAGAAAGACCAGATCATGAACATTCGGAAGATGATGATGACCATGCTGTACTGTATAATGTGGAGGGAGATGTTACACAACTTACTGGGAGAAAGAAAAAGTTGTTTGAGTTGAGACTTAAGATGGTAAATTTGATATACTTGTCAACTGTGAATGTTCTTTTATGTAGCAGATTGTATATTTTGATTGGTGAGCTGTTTCATTTTATTGAGTTTTTTAGTATCGTGTCTTTTTATTATACTTGGAAATAATTATGGCTTTTGAATGCAGAATGAGGCAAGAAAAGCCAATCAAACTGCTATGGTATCTGAAAAAAAGAAAATGGAAGCTCCTTCAGAATCAAGGGGCATTTCTAAACAGAAATGGCTAGAGGACAGGAAGAAAAAGATAGGCAAGCTTCTAGATGCAAATGGCTTGGACATGACAACGGCATACATGCTAGACACACAAGAGGCAGCAGAGGCAAAATACAAGAAATGGGAGAAGGATCCTGCTCCATTTGGTTGGGATGGTATGTGCAGAACTCCACTTACATTTCAGTCTTTTCACATTACTTATACTTTTTACATTGCATTTCATGTGGGTGTCTACCTCCATGTAGAGTTTTTTTTTCCCTGAACAGTAAACACATACCCCCACATTATATATAAGAAGTGAGAATATGTAGAGCCACCTGAAGCAAGCTTCAATAGAATGCCCTCCTGTCTCAGTTGCTTCATATGTGCACGTCCACTTTGAAACTGTCAAAAGGACTGTGGCATAGTCCAGGGTGGCTGTTACATGCATGTTGAGTCATGCATCTGAATTCTTATATTAGTGGCATTGAGTGCACCCCTCAATAAGAATTTGTTTCAGGATTTAACCTGAGAAATTAAACTGATATATCTTGTTTTAACAGTTTTCAATCAGAAGACGCTATACAATGCATATAAAAAACGGACCAAGAATGTTGATGTTGACCTAGAAGAATATAACAAAATGAAAGAAGCTGATCCCGAGTTCTACCGTGAAGCCTCAAGCCTTCAATATGGAAAGGTGCCACTGTTGTGAAAGATGTTTCCCATTTGATCTTAATTCAAGGATTTTGCAATAATGTGGTATGTTCTGTTCAAATTATGTAGGCTCCTAAGATTTCTGAGGACAAGATTGAAAGGATGGTAAAGGAACTCAAGGACCGGGATGAGAATCGGAAGTCATTTAGCCGAAGGAGGAGATTCCGAGATGAGAAGGATATTGACTCAATCAATGACCGAAATGAACATTTCAACAAGAAAATTGAGCGTGCCTTTGGTAAATACACACTGGAGATCAAGAATAATCTTGAGCGAGGAACTGCATTGCCTGACTAAGGTATATGGTCATTGCAATGCTTTGTATGTTGTTGTGGCATGATCTAATTGAAGAATACATCTTGCACCTAAGGTCATCTAACTTCCATTTTCTCTACTGCTTTTGAAAAAATTTAATTGCTGTGCAGATTAGTCTTATACTCGGTTACTGTAAATTTTGACGCCCCATTCATTAGGAATTAGGAACTAAACCGCTGTTCATTCTATGGTTTCAGGTCTTATTTTCAGTAGCACTGGTTTCCATTATCATTCCTTTTGTTCTAACTTAGTCTGATCTTATGTTTGCAGGTTCTCTTCAAACAGTTTGATTATGAAATTCAAGGGGCTGATGATACACGGCAGTTGTTGAAACAGACTAAGAAGTACTCTCCATAACTGGAGTCGAGATTTTTGCTATTTTGTTGTAATTTGATTAAAGTACTTAGCCATAAAATAGCGGTGAATTATGTAGGTTGAATCTTCTAGCGACGCAGATTGGCATTCCATGCCACAATGAATGTCCATACCTTGTCTAAATATACAGTTATTTATGTTTTTGCTTAAGGTAACAAAGAATAGGGGCTGTTTTTGGATCCTCAATCCTGTTGAACTTGGTGGTAGCAGGTAGCTTCACCCTTTCAAACATGACTTCATTTAGCATCTCCGTGCCCTGCCCCTCATTGATATGGAACCATGGCTGAATTTAGCCTTTTGTTTGAATTTCAGAGTCATTCCTTAAAAGAGTTGGGGGGGGTAAGAAAGGTTAAGTAGGATGTCTCGTTATTCCATGCTTTTAACTATTCGTGGACACACGGTTAGCCGAGTCTAGCTGAATGGTATGGTAGGGGATACCTCTGCTTTTTGGTCGCCTGGTAAAAATGAGTTTTGTTTGAACCAGAGATGCGTTTCAAAAACGCCCCTCGTGAGTCATGGGCCCCCCTCGTTACCAAGGACCACATAAGCAGCGTGCATTGGTCAAGCGTGGACGCCTGGTATTTTGAATTTTTGACCCCCTGGAGGACCACCCAGGCACTCTTATGTTGCACCGGGCTCAAGGAGCGGAAACGTGGCAAGGGTTGATATAAAACTTGTAAAAAGACGACACCCTGTGATTCCTTCGATTCAAGCCTCTCCGAAAAAGAAAATAAAAGAAACAATGGCACGACTACCCTTCACTTTGGGTTCTGTGGAGTGTAGGTAACTGTATATATATATATTTTTTATATGGGGAATGGCATGACCTCCCACCTCAGCACATGCAACCTTGTGACATGGCAAATGCGGGTTGGGCAGTGACCATAGAATACCCCCATTGCAGTTCCTTTCAATTTCTACTTTTGGCCCTTTTAGTCCTATTGGTTGGACCTTGGTCCGAAAGTAGGGTATTTGCCAGCCTTTCAAGGAGACCTTCTCAGAGGTGAAAGCGCAAAAGGTAACCCTAGGCCCATACCTCCAGAAAGCATCTATGGTTCTTCCCGGTTACTCATGCATGCGCATGTGGCACAAGTGGCCGTAAAAAATACCCCATGAAAAATAAAACTACAATCTGGTCAAGGTTCATTCATGGATCACCCCACGCCAATAGCTGCTAATCAATGAGATGACGGAAAGCTGAAGCCTTCTAGGTGGTAGAGTAATAAGAATAAGGTCATGTTTGTTTTTATGTTTTATATTTTAAAAATATTTTTAAAAAATATAAAAATTCAAGTATAATCCTAAGTGACAATAGCACTAACTGACCCCATTAGCCATTTTTTTATCAAGTGAGCGGAATACGAATAAGGTCATGTTTGTTTTTAAGTTTTATATTTAAAAAAATAAAAAAATTCAAGTATAATCCAAACACACCCTAAGTGACAATAGCACTAACTAATCCCATTAGCCATTTTTTTATCAAGTGAGCTCGCTAGTTCATCAGTGGCAGCAGCAGTAAAGATTGTCCAAGCAGAGAAAAGAGAGTTGTGATAAGAAAAGAGAGGCAATTAATTGAGCACAACTCCCCATGACAATGATACAAGGCCAAACTAACAAAGAAAGATTAAAATTATAAATAAGTGGGCAAAAGAAGAAAGGTCCATCGTAATCCGATCTCATACACACAAACAAACAAATAGACTGACGGGGTCGGTAAAGACAAGCGCTCTTTTCTTTTCCTTCCTTTTTTTTAAGGTGGTTTTTCTCTTTAGTTGGCGGGGTTGCTACGGAAAGATCCCAAGGCCTTGATTGCTGCCGCTCTCAAAATGTACTGGTGGTATGCAGCAGCTGCTAATGCTCCCACAAATGGCCCAACCCAGAAAATCCACTGCATGTCCATCAAATTATGCACATGTTAATTATTTTGGATTTAGTTTTGATAACATAACATGTTTTTGGGACTATTTAACTCTCCATATACACAAAAAAGTATCAAAACAATGTCGGAATATGGCCTGTGCTTTAAAATTATCGTGCTTCTTACATGATCATCCCAGGCTTTTTCATTGTTGAAGATGACAGCAGCGCCAAAACTCCTGGCAGGGTTGATGCCAGTACCAGTTATAGGGATTGTGGCCAAGTGTACCATGAACACAGCAAACCCGATTGGAAGTGGAGCCAACACCTGCACCCAAAAACATGTGATGTTATCGAAACTAAATCCAACTTAATTAACAGAGTTTAACTACATGACTTGATATAGTAACAAAACAGGAACACATGAAAAGCAATTACTGCAGTTTACTAGTAGTAGTGCTTACAGGGACATGGGAGTCACGTGCACTTCTCTTAGGGTCAGTTGCAGAGAAAACAGTGTAAACAAGCACGAAAGTGCCTATAATCTCAGCACCCAAAGCTGTGCCAGTGTTGTATCCCATGGCTACTGTGTTAGCACCACCACCAAGAGAGTTGTAGTTTTTCTTCATGAAGGCCTTGACCAAGCCAACACCACAGATAGCACCCAAGCATTGAGCCACCATGTAAGCCACAGCCCTGATCAGTGATACTTTCCTGGCCAGAAACAGCCCAAAAGTGACTGCTGGGTTAATATGTCCACCTGTAACCAAAAAAGGAACAAAACCCATCAACAAACCATACGAAGACCTGATTTTGGAGAAACCAAAACTCTTGGTAAGTATAACATAACTAATAAAGCTGGTCCGGAAGGGGCCGGAGGAAACCCTGGGACTACCACAAAAAAAAAAAAAAACTAACAAAGCCGTCAACTTTTATTCTTTGGCCTTAATATAGGAGTTAAAACAAGGTGGTTCTTACCAGAGATACCAGCGGTGCAGTAAACAAGGATAAAGATCATGCCACCAAAAGCCCATGCAATGCCAAGCAAACCAACTCCATCACAAGGGTCTTTGTTTGACTTGTGGCCTATAACAGTAGCCACAGTGACATAGAGGAAAAGAAGGGTAGCAATGAACTCAGCTATGAGAGCTCTATAGAAAGACCATAGCTTGATTTCACCGAAGTCAAGAAGTGGTGCAGGTGGTGGATCAACATAATCTTTCCCGTGAGTTTGCCCTACTTCACTCACTTCCTTTGACATTTTTTTTGATCTAAAGATCCTTTCTCGGTACAATTAACTCTCTTGTCACAAGCTTTTGCGTCTCTCTCGGCTTGTAACTGTGTGAGTGGCCTCAGGTGGTCAGTCCCTTTAAGTAGAGAGAGGAGGGTATGAAAACGTTGCGTACTCTGGATAAGACAGGGGCCTTTTGGGAACAGAATAATGTTTACTGTTGGACCTAGGAGAGGGTAGAGAGACAGAGAAGATGGGTTGTAGAGAGAGAAAACAGGGGTGGGACCAGCTGTACAGATAGGCCATGTGATGGCTAATCATCTTCTTTTTTATACAGGGTGAGAAGGTTTAGCCATGGGGACTCGAAGGGTCAGCCTGGCATCCAACCAAAGCCACGCGACCAACGGTTATCTCTTGTCTTCTTTCGTTCTTTGCTTTTTCTCTCGAACTTGAAACATTTATTTTCGTTTTATTTTTCTCCAGTCCCCAGCTTGTCTTCATTTCGGACACCCATTTGGACCCAGTTCTTACACAGTCACGGTATTATGTTTTGGACATGATTATTGTGCACGATTGGAGGGCTGATTTGAAAGGAAAAATGATTATTAGGCTATCAGATTAAATCCCATATCATTGAATTAATTATAATGTTTTTCTTATGTTGATTTAACCAGATTTAACCGTCTTAACCGTGTTACTAATAACTTGGTTGGGTCAATTAAAAAACTAACCCAGATTAAGTTTTAGGATACTAACCTTTCGGATCAATCTATGAAACCAAACCAAATTAAACTTATATTTGTATTAGTTCGTTGTTTATTTTGCACTGGGTGTAATTAATTAGTTCGGTAGTGAGAATTAGAGGATTTCTTTGTCTCTAATGGTTATAGATTTGCTGCCATAGAAATGCTATGAAAGTGTGAAATGCGGTCCAAGAAACAGTAGGCGCCCCATCAACATCTCTGCCATGAACGTGCTTGAAATGTAGATAGGTACATGGCTCCATAGTATATGGAGAAGAACAAACGAGTCCTCTTTTATGATCCATTAGGGTTATATTTGTGACAATAATTCCCATCTATACAAATATTTGAACGACAATGATGCTTGGGTTAGAAAAATAGGTAAAGAAATTAGAACAACGTTCATCATTGATATCAAGTATCAATTACACAACCTTTCAATTATGAAAGCTCTATCTTTTGTAAAGGGTAGTTGGTTTCACGTCTTTCGTCTCAAATTTGGATTCAAGTAGAGGTTAACAACCATGTGAACAGTCCATGTATAAATGATTTGTCTCAAATCTTATATGTGAAGAATGACTTGGAGTTAGTTTGTTTTTGTTTTAAAAGTGTTTTTTTTTTATTTTTTTATATTTAAATTGTTTTGATGTGTTGATATTAATCGTTTGCCTCTAATGGTTATAAATTTCCTGCCATAGAAATGCTATGAAAGAGTGAAATGCGGTCCAAGAAACATTAGGCGCCCCATCAACATCTCTGCCATGAACGTGCTTGAAATGTAGATAGGTACATGGCTCCATAGTATATGGAGAAGAACAAACGAGTCCTCTTTTATGATCCATTAGGGTTATATTTGTGACAATAATTCCCATCTATATAAATATTTTTTTTTTTAGATTAACGTTAGTGTCCGAGTCAGTTTGTGCATACCACGATTAATTCCATGGGCCCTGAAGTTAACGACCATGTAAACCTTTAGTGGTCATCATATGAGCAACCAAGGACTCGAACTTCAGATCACAGAGGGAACAAACCCCTTGATCTCAAGTCTTTACCATTTAACCACCAACTAAATGGTTCCATCTATACAAATATTTGAACGATAATGATACTTGGGTTAGACAAATAGATAAAGAAATTAGAACAACGTTTAATATTGATATCAAGTATCAATTACACAACCTTTCAATTATGAAAGCTCTATCTATGGTAAAGGGTAGTTGGTTTCACGTCTTTCGTCTCAAATTTGGATTCAAGTAGGGGTTAACAACCATGTGAACAGTCCATGTATAAATGATTTGTCTCAAATCTTATATGTGAAGAATGACTTGGAGCTAGTTTGTTTTTGTTTTAAAAATGTTTTTTTTTTATATTTTATATTTTAAATTATTTTTTATATTCAAATCGTTTTAATATGTTAATATTAAAAATATATTTAAAAAACAAATAAAAAACTATTTTTTATATACTTTTAAGTATTTTAAAAAATAATCACTGTTATAATAAAAAACAAACTTTTTATGCATAAAAACTTAACAAGGTAGGGTACTTTATTTTTAGTTAATTGTGAGGCCACGAGTAAAATAAAAAATTCTACACCCAATAAAAGTATAATGTTTTTCCTATGATAAAAAAAGTAAAGTTTCTTATGGTATGTGCACCGTTATTTGAATAATATTGATAAAAATATGCTTAATCTTTTGGGTTTTATAGGTATTTTCATATATTTTTTATATACCATGGCTAAGTTTACCAAACAAAAAATGCCTAAAGTCATTTTCTAAAAACAAAACAAATGCTTGGTGCAAAGAGGACGTGTAAATTGTAGAAGAAGGGTGTTTCTTTTCATTATTTATTTATCCAAAAGTAAAAGAGAGGATAAAAAGATAAGTCCTTTATGAGGTAGAATCATTGTGGAAGTGGCTTTGCTGTGGGTGGTGGTGTTCTTGATGGGCCTCTCCTTACCTATCAAAGGCGGCATTTTACATGACGCCGTCACAAGCACTCGCCCGAATGTAGTCTTATCTCCTCCCTCCCTCCATCGCTTCATTTTCATTTCACTAAGTCATAATAATTTGAAATGTACATTTAATCTTGTGATGTAACTCCTGTTTACAACATAGTTATAAAAGCCAAATAAGTCAGGATCCAGGCTTAAACCAGCTTGGCTCAAAGAAAAAATTTAAAAAAATTAATTTAGTTGGATGAGTTAAAAACTTTGATTGACCTGTCATTTGGATAAATTCTAAGTAAAAAATCATTGACTTTTTAATTTTTTTATAAAAATATTATAAATTTATTTTTTAAATAAATAAATTAACCCGTATAATTTAAATTAATTATTATAATATGTGATCTGATTTGACCTTTTCAGGAAACTCAAACTCAAGTAAGTGAGAGTTATTCTTTTTTTTTTGGTAAATTCAATCTAACAACTTATTAAAATTATATTATTTCTAAGAAAATATTAAAAAATAAAGATATATTTTTTACCGGATTAGTGAGTGAATTCAGGTTTTTTATCTAGTAAACTAAACTTTTTTTTTTTTTAATTCGGATAGATCCTGATACCGGGTGTGCCCGACAGAACATTCCGGGTTTACAACATCGCTTTAAACACACACCATTAACTGTCCCAAACATTTATTTAGCTGGGAAAATAAAATGCTAACCTAATGTTCTATTGAATAATAAATAAATGCCAAACAAAAGAAAAGGACCAGACATTTCGTATCGGAACGGCTTAATTCACTTGTACATATCATCACCATTCTAGCCACGACACGTGTCCGATATCCCAAAACGGCTAGATTGTTCCAGAGCCTTCTTGCAATCTTATAGCCGTTGGGGAATGTGAAGTAGAGGGACTTGTCTACCCTTCTCAAGATCCCGACGCCCCCAACGGTCGCTTCATTTTTAATTTTTTTGAAATATAATGGTGGCATTTTCGTGGCCCAGCCAGCCAGTTAGCTTGGTGCCCACGTAGCCAACGAAAGCAACGTGGGAGAGAGAGAGAGAGAGAGAGAGAGTTTTGATTAGCCTGGTACCATCATAAATGTGGTTTGCTACGGTGGTTCTTGCAATATCAAAAGCAAGATTTGATTTTGCGATGACTTCATGCATAATCCGGCCACCACTAGCCGGCTCCACTTTGTTGATTTGTGGGATAATACAAGAACGACAGGTTGATTTTATGCATGGGCAGTTGTTACTAATGCAACAAACCAAGCATCATCTACGAGGATGATTACCTAGGCAACATTATCAGAAGAAAGTACGAATAAAGACCAGGTAGCAGCACTGTAAATTTCCTGGCTTCGTAAAGGCTGGAATCCTGCCTGCATAATACACGAAACAAAATAATATTGCATGACACTACACTCATCAGAATCTTGGATAGTGACTCCTTTTGCTTTCCTATATTCTTGGTATCTTCTACATGGGTCATGCTAAGGAACTCTTGGCAAGACATACAGGCCTGGGGAAATTCTGGGTCTCTCCTTATAATCTGTAGACTGTATATATAAATTAATGCTGTGGTATCGATCAAAACCCAGTCAAGAGTATACTCAATACTCGGAAACTATCTGAGTGGAAGTTCCTAGCTGGGTGTACAAGAAAAAGTCAAGAGTATACTCAACACTTGGAAACTATCTGAGTGGAAGTTCCTAGCTAGGTGTACGAGATAAAGTAACGATTTTAATTTATTTATTTTTAATTCGAGAAAGGTACGAGAGATTTTATCAATGCGAGAGTAGATGATGGCTCAACATTATCCACAATAATGGTGGCCAAGAAAAAGAACAGCCTATCCGGAATATTCTCTTCCAAATGGCATGAAAAGCTTGATTAATTATTTCACAAATTTCGAAAATCAATGAAGTGGGGTCACTTAATCATTGATGATTAAGCGGCACAGCAACGCATCCGCTGGAAAATAGTTGTCATGGGGTGGCGACGAACTGCTTTACTGTATTCAAATGCCAAAGTGGATTAAGATCATGCACTGAATAATTAGGTGTTAAGTCTTGAAACAAAGGTTAGTGAAATTGAGGTGAGTTCCTGAACTAAAAGCCAATAACAGTGAGCCGGAAACATAATCCAAGACAACTTCACTGGCAAATACAGATCGAGAAAGCCATAAATTCAGTGCTTCTACTTTATACAGATCCCTGCTTGAGTTTCTTTATTTTAATTATTGGTTGCAGTTCTTGCACTTTCAAATAATGATCAACCAAGTACAAATCATTCAAAAATACCCTTTTGATTGCTCTCGAGAAGGATATCTCAGAATAGGTGTACTTGATTGATTGTTTTTTCAAAACATAGGAAGTCAAAGAACTCAAAATAAAGAGTTCCGCAGATCTCCTTTCAATTTTTTTTCTTTCATGATTTTGAAAATATAATAATGATTGGTTTTTTAAAATACACTTTACTTATTAAAATAATATTTTTTTTATTTTTTCAAATTTATTTTGAATAGCAATACATTAAAAATTTAACAGAAACTTTGAATTTTTCTCTTCGTCTTGAGCTCATTTAACAAAAATCTGGGCCTCAGTGATGGCCCTAAAATCACCTGAAGAATCCACAGTTTCCATCATTCACTGCTGTGCTGAAATATAGTTTGCGCCGTCCTTCTTGTGGCCATGAAACTATAAGCACGAGCATCTTCGGAAAAATTTACAAGGAAATGAGAAAAGGCGTTACTACTATTAACCAATACTTTAAAACGGAAATTACTGTAGTTTTTCTAATATTTTTTTGTTTTTGTATTTTTTTTCAAAATATCTCTGTTAATTTTTTTTTTAATATTGAATTAATTGAAAATTTAATTCTGTATGTTTTTTTATAGATTATTATAATATTTCTTTACATGGTTTTTTTTATGAATTTTCTTCTTATGAATTTTTTTTTTTTCATTCTAAAATAGTTTTTGTTGATTTTTTTTTATATATTTAACTAGTTGAGAATTTTATTTTGGAGTTTTTTTTTTAAAAAATATTCTAAATTATTACAATATTTCCTTAAATGATTTTTGTTTTGCTATAGTGTTTCCTCACATGTTTTTTTAAATTATATTTATTGATTTTTTTTAATATTGATCTAGTTGAAAATTTAACTTTAACTTCTCCCGCATGTTTTTTTTTCATTTTATTTCTAAAATTATCTTTTTTTTTAGACTTGTTTTTTGTTGATTTTATTCTTTTAATTGGAGCTGATTAAGAATTTAGCTTTGTAGTTTTTTTAAAAAAAACACTGTGAATTGCTACAGTATTTTTCCATATGGTTTTTTGCTCTTTTTTATGATTTAATTTTGTTTTTTTTTTCAGAATTTTCTTTGCCGATTTTATTTTTTTCATATTGAGCAGGTTGAGAATTTAACTTCGTAGTTTTTTTTTTCTTTTAAACATTATGGATTGTAACAGTGTTCCACATATAATTTTTTTATGATTTTTTTTAAATTTATCTTTATTAATTTTATTATTTTTAATATTAAGTTGATTGAGGATTACAACTGTAGATTTTCTCATGAAATATTATAGATTGATATAATATTTTCCAGCATGGTTTTTTTTTATGATTTTTTTCAAAAAAATTTTTTGTTAATTTTATTTTTTTAATATTAAACTGGTTAAAAATTTAATTTTATATTTTTTTTCTTAAAAACATTGTAAATTATAACAATTTTTTTTCATATACTTTTTTCTCATAAACCCACGACAACATACAAACATTTCATAAGCTCACGGCAATATTACACTGGCATGGCATCTAGTCCTAGCTAAGCTCTGAACCACTTTAATCATCTGCGCACGAACCGGGTAACAATCCAGTGAATCTGTTGAGCAAATGAGCATAACAAGAGAATGTTTAAATCATCCTTGAACTTTCTACTGAGTAATGAGTGAAAAAAATGCTAGCGATCCTAAATGCTTACCAAGTTATTTTCAGGAGCTGTCCAGTAGAATCCTTGTATTGCTATAACAACTAAGTTAGAGGTTATGAGAACGAAAATACTCAAAGAGTGCTTTCCCATCCACTCCAAAGCAAATGTCAAGCATCTATAACCATATACATCTACCTGAAACAAAGAGTAAATAGTGTTTTCATTAATATGGATTTTCGAAAATAGAAATGATAAACAATTGTTTATTCTTAAGAACTTACCAGCAAGTAAATAGCAGAATATGTGATCCCCGCTGAAGCACAAGTAATCAGCATATAGCTAAATGTGTACAAGGATTTATTCACGGGATCGCCTGGAAAGAAAAGGAGGAGCAAAATCAAAGATACAATGTTATTGTGCGAAGAAAAGCGTTATCTGCTACTGCTTTCTTGTGCAATTAGCTGGAGAATTCTTGCACATCTGCAAGGTATAACATCTCAACACCCCGCGGTTCAAAACACAAGACAATTTCTGTTTTCAAGAAATTAAAACTGTTTCGATTATATTAAAGCTGTCTTCGCAGCAAGAATCTTCCTTTGATTCATTATAGGAGAGATTACGAGTCATTAGAGTGCATACCTACAACAGCAAGGAGCAGTCCAATCAAAAGAAGTGACAATGAGAACAGGATCCAGTTTTGCAGGCGTTGCTTGTGGTCCTGCAAAGCATTTGTGTAATATGACAGGTAATTTGTTAATAGTGCTGTTCAAGGTCGCAGCATGCGTAAATAAAACGGTTTTGGCACTTGTATTTCTATTGAATTATTTTTGCAACTCCCACTAAATGATTGAGAACAATAATAAGAATTAAGAAGAGAATGGAGAGGACAGCTATGTTTTCACCTGCAAGTGAGCAAGACTATGACCATATTGAAGTCCAATTATGCAAGTCACTGCAGCTGTTATGGAGCTGTGAAATAAATCATTGCTAGAAGGTTACAGAGAATTCGAGTCACTGTTCCATAGCAAAGGGCCAATTCGCGCAAAAAAGATATCCTGCTTGTGTTTATGAAGATAATATGGAAAGATAATAACCCATGAACTGCGTATGCTGTCAGTATGACATAACACAAAGCTACCACTAAGAACCTGTAGCCCTCGTAGATAGGCACCAAACTGATCGAGGTAGTTGAAGCATGAATATTTAGGTGAGTGGAGCAAAGAACAACTGCCTTAGAGAAAGCAAAGCATAAAAGAGGTTTGATTGGCCACCTTAAAACACCTTCAGGATCAAAAGGAGCATGACACCAGGAAGGTGCACTCTCTGGAACTTGGCCATTGGTGGACATATTGCACTCCTACATAGTGAAACTTCATTAAGGTCAAAGGAATTCATAGATGAATAGACACGGCAAAAATGAACTGCCTAGGATACCTTCAGGTTTCTGTAAACAGGTTTTTTATACAGGTGATCAATGCCAAGGACATAGCGATCAATCATTCCAGCTGAATTACATGCAGGTCCAAGATCACCCCTTACAGAACATTTTACCTGTGTAAGCTTTTGTGTAAGTAGGGAAGTATTAGATCATGAATTAGGACATCAACCAACAAGATTTTAGGCACCTCACCATGTAAACATAGCTATGATTTGCTGGAAACACAGAAGAAGTTGCATTGGCCATTTCAAATTGCCAATCCGGAACATATAAACCATACAATAATCCCAAGTATATAGCAGATAGTGAAAACGCTGCACCCCTACAAAACAGAATTTTTATAGTCAATGAAATAGGAAAGGAATACAGGTTTTTAGCTTTCATAATCCACTCTGCCTGCTAAGTTAAGGGAAACAAAGGATCATCAATCTGTCGTGCACAAAACATGAATCCATCTTTAGTTAATCAATTCAAATTAATCCCATTTATCAGCTCATTAAAAGAAAGAGAGGGAAAGGGAACAAGGTCTGATACTTGGCATCAACATTAAAAACTGAGACTATCAAAGTAAAAAAATGTTGTTATTAGTTATTCACTATCCTCGGAATTTAAGAGCGAAATGCAATCTCGAATGTTAAGCTTAACAATGCCAGTAATAACTCTTGAGAAAGCTTACATCTCTCCGCGATCGACATGAAAGCCAGATCTCACATAAAGCAGCAAAAATGTATCCAACTGATATTCTCTGGCTTGAATGACAATTAATACAAGTCAACACAGTGCGAGCATAATATGCAGAAAGAAACCAGGAACTTGTCAAGGACTCAAACAAAGACCATAAAGGTCATGTGCAGTGCTTGAGTATCATGTGGGTAGTACTGAGGAGTATTTCTTGCATCTGACCAGAATGATAACAAACAAGAATTGAACAGTATGTATGTAATGTAGATCCAATAAAATTTGAATTTTTCTGTGTGGCTAATTACACTGCCTATCTAATTTAATTGAGAAGGAAGCTGATGTGGATACTTCTGTGCAATCAATTCTTCAGTACCATCTAAAGGTGGAGTGGAATTTCCTAGCATTTCTTCATGAAGGATGATGCTTCTCTACTACTCTGAATAACTTGTCCTTGTGAAGAGTCAAGTTAGTACTAGCAATAGATGCGTATCACAGCAAAATATATGCTAATTAGAACGACAATCCCGAAGGTAAGTACCATGAACAGATTATTTCTCATTGGAAAACTCAACAGTAGTTCAGAACCATTAATTTAAAAATCTATGCACCTGCAAAATCCCAAGCCAACGTATTCTTTTCATGTCAACTCCATACGTCAAGTAATTTATTCCATGAAAGTAGCCACCTGAATTCAAAAGGGTGTTTTCCATATTACATAGAGAGAAACATTGTAAAACTTCACTTCCCTAGAGCAAGTCAGATAATGCATGCTACCTTGAAGAATTACACCTAGCAAAAATAGTTCTACTGCCCTTAGCACCGCCTTCCGTGTGGCTTCTATTCTGTTTGTTACTCTCTGAAATTGTATACAGAAAGAAAGCGTTCAATTTAAGTGCATCCAGTTAATTGGTTTGCATACAATCATATTTCAAAATCCAATAATAACTTGGTGGTTGAAATATCTAGTATACAGGTAGAATCACCAGAATGATCTCTGGGTCTAAAATGAACCGTTATTCTTAATATATTGAATTGCATTAGGAAACACCAATTTCTTGAATTAAGAGGGGTAGTACCTTGTAAACAAGTGCAAGAGAAACCCCAGCAATGAAAAGAAAGAAGGGCATCACAAAATCTGCCAAGTGAAGTCCGTTCCACGGAGAATGAGCTATAATTGGAACAATTGCCCCGCCATAATCAACTAGCATCATTAGCTGAAAACAACCAATATTTCAAAGCAGATCATAATTAAGTTTAGTCTTTCATGAAGCTTATATGCTTCAGCTTATGAACTAAGCAAAAGGTTCAAGTTAAGCTAAGCTTTTCAGTTCTTGATTTCAAGTAAAGAAAAGATCCAATCAAGGTGAACAACGAGGATTGTATCATGGTGTCTTTGCCAAGATTTTCTCAAAAACCAAAAAGAGAGACCCCAGAAAGTCAAACCAGTTCAAGAAAAGAAAACAGCAGGATCCAACTCGACAAGCCAAGAAGTGACAACTTCATAAGAAAACAACGACGCAGGATCCAGAGCTTTTAAACTAAATCAAGATCGAGAGATAAAAAATGACAGGGAGCTTAGTAGCTTACAAAGACACAGAGACCACGAAAGACATCAAGAGAGGCAACACGTGGGGTTTTCTTACTGGTCCGTGGTTGTTCCTCAATGTCCAGCAATGGCTTGTGCAGTAAGTCTGCCATTATTTTCAGCGAAGATCAAAAAAGCTTGTTAATTTACAGAGAAGACAAACAAGTGAAGGTGAAGAGGAAGGTGGTCGAGGGGATGACAAAAGCTGACGTGGCATATGGTGGTAGACTGGTAGGTTACCTGCCAAACCGTTATTTTGGTTAGAAAATATGGACGGCTACGTACGAACAAGTCCATGAGTATTCGTATCTTCGTATTCGAATTTCAAATCATACATGCACGGTATAAGATAATGTTTTTCTTAAAAAGAAATACAAGATAATGATTAAAAAAATATTAGACGTTCTTTTTTTTTTAATTAATAACATGAACTCAATTGTTGTGTACTTAACCTAATTAATAGTGTTTTATAACTCATCTTTTATTTATAATTTTTGATGCAGACGAAAGCCAATAGAATAATAATATCACATAAAATATAAAAAATTTAATAAGTGAAAAGGGTTATAGATATGAATTATAAAGCTTTATTATCTGAAAAATAAATATATGGTGGTTTGTCTACTAGGTTTTGTAAGATTTTTTTACATAGGTTAGAAAATGAAACAACTTCAAGTGGAAAAGCATAAAGGGAATTAAAAAATAATCCAAATAAAATAATAAATATTAAAAATACTAGAAAAATAATAAAATTATCTTGAATAGTAACTTATAAGTTCAATTTTAGAAGATCTAATGGTTTGATAAATTTAAGTTTAAAAATAATAAACAACAAAATAATTTTTTATAAAAATATTCTATATAAAATAATCTGAAAAAATTTAAGTTTAATGTAACAGTCAGATATTCTATTATTACAATTTTAAATTGTTAACCTACTATGATAATATCATATTAATCTATGAAAAACATTCGTTAAATTATTTATATAATTTGTTTAATTTAAATTTTTATCTAATTAAAGCACATTCTAGAACCTCGAATGTTCATAAGTTTTATTTTTTAACAGGAATGTCAAATTGTGGTTAATTTATTTACTTGAATTGAGTATTTAAGTCGAGAAACACCAAATAATGCACATGCTTTCTCGGTGAAGAGATTGAACACAAGGTGTTTATCAAAATCTACCAAATGAACCACCTTCATAAATAGCATAATTATCTTCATAGTATTTAAGCTTGCCTCCTATATGACTTTAACTTTCTTCATGTGATGTCCCTGGAAACATGGAATTAAAGAGTGAAAAAAAGATGATCTCATGTTGAAATATTCTTTTTTTCGAATTTTAAAAATATAAAATAAAAATGTGATAACTTGTGTTTTTGAAAGCCTTTTAAAAATGTTTTTTATTTAAAAAAATATAAAATGATTTTTTTATTTTTTAATGATTTTGATATACTAATGTTAAAAATAAAAAAATAATATGAGAAAAATTAATTTATATATTTTTAAAATAAAAATATTTAAAAAAAACACTTTTCATCATAATAAGAAAAAAATGAAAAAAAAAACAATAAAAATAACATATTGACGAGTGTAGTTTAGGGAACATGATTAGGGCTGAATTTAAAATAATAAATTTGGTGGTCTGCAAAAATTATAAGGCAGCTTGCCTTTCTAAAGTTTTAAAAAATAAATTAGATACCTTTTCCTCCCCTTTTCGTTGTCAAATCAAAGCATTAATATCTTATAAAAATCGAATCTACAAATAAGGTGGCGGGAGAGTCCTTGTCATCACGTGAGGATAGAGAAGCAGTGGAGGACTTTCCACAAACCTTCAGCATGAAGATAAGATTTTAAATGGTATCTTGTGTCTTGAAAATATTATAAAAAAATTTTAAATTATTTTTTTATATATTTAGATTATTTTAATATAATAAAATAAAAAATAATATTTTTTATTATTTTAATATAACTCTAAACTAAAAATATTTTAAAAAACAATTATTACTATAAAATGATGTACAATTAATCACGTTAACATCAATGAATTAACTAAACACTAATATTTTTTTTTTAAATTAAAAGATTCAAAGTTTAATTAATGAAATAAAAAAAATTTAAAATAAATTTTAATAATCACTTGTTAGTATTTCCAAGTATAATCATTAGGTTATTTTTTGAAAAAATGAGACTTCATAGCATGATTTTTTTTATTATTAATATGGATATCCAGATTAATTTAAATATATTTTGATGAATCTCGTAAATATTAAAATTAACAATAATATAAATTTTCAGTAGCTATCATATTAGTAATTATAAAACATAAATTAGAAATTATAAAAAAAGTAAATATTTTTATCTCAGACTTTTATCATTACTACATTTATTGTATAATTATAAAATTATATTTGTTATTTTCAGATCTTGTAATGTTGCAACTGCTTGTTGCGCGGATAGTTGATCCTCTGTGATGACTTAGAGAAAAACTCAATTTTAAAATTAAAATATTTCAAACCTTTATTATTTTGTAGCATGTAATTGTAGACACTTACGTGCTGTTCTTTAGAAGTACAGGGTTTCCACACTATTTTGGCTTATATTTAGCTCGAAATGTCCTGATGAGATCCCATTGCTATAAAGATAATAATAAGTATATTATAGGACTCCTTGCATGGTAGATATCAATCTTGTTTGGGCTAACATGCCTATCTAAAATTGATTTTACTTTTAAATTATATAAATTATTAACCCGATTAAATTTAAATGAACTATATAAATGATCTAATTAAAATCCAAGTAAGATCTAATCAATGAATTTTAATTATAAATTTTTATTTAAAATAATATCATTTTATAAAGAAATTATATTCGGTTAACCCGCTTACTCCAAAACTATAACATGAGTCTTTGGATTGGTTAATGGGCCTGTCCGGGTCTCAAAGTATGCCCGGAAGATATAATGAGTTGCAGAAATGTAATCTTGGACCTTGACAGATATTATTACAATTAATGATTAGGCCAGGCCTTGAGCCCATGTATTGAAATCAGGCCTTTGGTCTGGTCTTAGTAATGGAAGCTCTCATATTTGTTCAAACAGAGAAAGACCGGGAGAACCACCATTCCAAAGGCCGAAGCCTGAGAGCAGCACACTGTAATCCACTGAGACTGGAGCTGATGATCGTCTGTGTCGCGATCTTCGGTCGTCAGTTACACCTCCCCCCATCTCCCACATTCGTTTTGTCATCATACAATCTTTCCATGAAATTTGATGTTTGTCTCTGTCAAACAGAACAATCCACTGTACATACAGAGTTTTACTGAAGCAGACGATGTACTCGAGCTCCACCACATAGTTCACTGTTCCCTTGACGTGGTCGATGAGAGAGGTTAGTCTTACTTGTTTTTAATTTGATTTTAATTGATCCATGTGTGTGGATTTATTGTGTTTATGAACTAAGTTGTGGCCTGACTGATTATCAAAAAAGGGTCACGATTTATTGTTTCTATGTTTGAGGATTTTTTTTCAAGACTTGAGTCGTGACTTTTAGTTGGTTTATGGGGTTCTTATAAAATGTAAAGAAGTCCGGGGACTTCGTTAGGAAAATGTATGGCCCCTGGTTTTGGATTATGATCTTTGTGTTTCTGGATGCGTTAGTGGTTAATAATTTATATGGTTTGTGGTTTGAATGTGAAATTCGTATGGTGTCTGATTGTGAGTGTGAATTTGTTTAGTGAATAACCTGAAGAAATCTGGCCCGATGCTGAATGAGACGTTCCTTGGATTGCTTTATCCGACTGAGATTTATAAAGTGTAAGAAGTTCTTTTGGTTGCTCGATGTTCAAATAGCTTCAAGATGGTGTAGTTCATGGTGAGTTTGGTGTCCTGACATAATGTGTTAACGTTGTCTTCAGGTGTGGTTATTTGACTAACACGAAGGTGAAATTCATCTTGGTCACTTTGGATTTAGATGTCAGGGATGCTGATGTAAGAAATGTGAGGATCACTTACTAGCTTCTGGTATTATTGGCTTGATTACTTATGGGACACGGATCAAAATTCACTTCACCTCACTTCGCTTTCTGTTAGTTAGAATCTTAGATATGGCATTGCTAAGGCATGCTAATGCGTTGTGTATCAAGATCTACGAAATATTTAGGTGTCATTCTCCTAGTTGTAGTGCAACATTGTATGCACAGAAGTAAATGCCATTTCAAATCTGCTTACGTAAATAAGTTCAAGTGAACTTTTCTACCCATGTCTGGTGTGGCGGGCTTGTTTGGGAGTAGTTGTTGTTTATTAAAGTATTTTTCATGCCGAAATGCATCAAAATGATTTTTATTTTATTTTTTAAAAATTATTTTTGAGTTTAGCATATCAAAACGATTCAAAACACAAAAAAAATTAATTTTTAGTAAAAAAAATAAAATTTTAGGTAACGCGGTTATATGCCCATAGTATAAATCAGATATTGGAAGTGGGGTGATGGAGGGTGGTTCTAATAATCTGACTACAAAGGCTGAAGCTCCTTAAATCACCTGTTATATCTTGAAGCAGTTGGAGGTGGTGAGGTGTTGAGTACCAAGTTTCTTTGGTAATGCACTCTACATAGAATGTTTTATTTGTCTGGCATCTCGTCTGGTCTTTCAGTAATATATTGGTCTGTCCAGCCATTGCAAGTAATAGGAGCACCACAGTGGCAAAGCGAGTGTATTTATCTTGTGTGAAATAGATACTTATATAAGGACAATAAGATGCTTATTCTTTGAAAAGGGTTTCTCTGTTACTCATATTACTCAAACGAGTCTGTGGAGAGCCATTGACCTTCCAGCCTACCAGTATAGGTGTTTCAGCAACCCACCTTAGTAGAGATTTCAGTGTCCATATGGCTTTCACCTTGTTGCTAATTCATTATCTAATAATAGCTCAAGTACTACTTGATCATGTAAATTGCCTGATCTGAGTTTTGCCTCATTGTTTCTGCTTTAATCGTTTTTGGGAATTTCGTAGTTGTTTCGGAAGTTCCATGCTGCCTTTGTGGATGCAGTTTCAAATCCGTATCACGTGCCAGGTAAAAAGATCACATCCAGAACTTTTGCAGAAAGAGTAAGCAATATAGTCAAGTCATTTGGTTTGAGCTCGGCAGTCTAATCTCAGTAAATGCACTTCTAAAGCTGTTGGATTGCTTCAAGCAACCATTGTTCTCTGCCTCTGGCTAGGAATTGAACAAATATTGTACGAAATTGGAGTCTTGAGTTGTAGCAAAAAAAAAAAAGTGTTTTTACCTCTTAATTAGAGATGGTTCTTTTATTTTAGTGCATATTATTCCTGACGAACTTGACATGCATCCACTTTAATCGCAAATGTAACTCCGCCCTTTATCTTTCCCTTTGATATTTTAGATGGAGGCTATATTTGATCCAAAATAATTTGCAATAAAGTTAAACGATTAATTAAGTAGCTCCCATTCATCGCTTGCGTCTATTAGTTTGCCAAGCAGACAAAAGTACAGTTGCAGTTGCACCCGTGCAGGGCAATTGGAAAGCATTTCTCACTCTATTTTCAATTGCGCTTTTATGTTTCAAGTCATACTTTCATTGATAAGCTTTTCATTCGGAACCCAGAAGCACTAGTAGAAAATGTATTCGTCCCTATAAAACAGAATGGCTTGAAAGCTTTGTGAGGTTCATAGAAACCCAAAATAAATCATACTTTCATTGATAAGCTGCTTATGCGTTTTCAGTACCTGAGAAGGCATTGTGATTAAAATGATTTCAATTTTCCGAGTATAATAAAGGCGAGAATGGATCTGTTGATAGACCACATGTGAGCAGGATAGGAACTTGGTGCTATGGTTCCTCTACTTCCATATGGAAACCGTTTCCGCTCAAAAGATTCTGCGGCTAGTCCATTCTTTGTGGCATTGGGATGTTACATGCCAGCCACGGCCGTTGACAGATGCTTGATATACATGAGAAAAACATCAACGTGTAGTAAATAGCGGAACTATAAAATCTTTTATTTATGTGTCACCTCGCCTTCCCCGGATTTAATGAAGACCCTCAATTTTTTTTTTTTCACGACGCCGTCAAGAAATTGGTATCTGGCAATCCTATGATAGATGCGCATATGATGCGTCGATAAAAATCCTATAGCTGCAAATTCTGTGGTCAAGAAAAACAGCCAGCCGCAAAACACAGCTCCCTTTTATAGCTAAAACACCGAGCAAAGTAATATTAGATATTACTTTATTATCCAATGTATCCATCTCTTATGAATTTAAGTCACTCGGCACACTCTGGGCACGGGTGCATCAATTTGACAATAATGCAGTAAAATCAAATGACAGAAATGAGAGAATTAATTCGGGGGAAGGAAAAGAGCAACCCACCATACAATTCAATATAGTTTAAAAGTGGTTGTTCGACTATGAGAAAGAATCCTAAATGACAAAAAAAAATTACCGAGACAAATAGACTCAAAATGGTCTGGATTCCTGCCTTGGAGTTCAGATTATAAAGGCAACGAGCTGGAGGATAGAGTTCCATGATGAACAGACAGGCTCCTTGACAGATACTAAATCAAAACTCATCATCATCCTCCTCAGCTATGTGCTTCGCAAGCTCTTGCTCTTGTTGTTGCCTCTCTCTCCTTTTCTCAGCACTTTCTTTCTCCTTGTGGGAATTTGGTGGAAACCGAAGGGCACGTACTGCCTCATTATGCATGTTAAGGCAGAAGGCAATCCTAGAGTTAAATGCAATTTGAGGTTCATTTGTGGAATATATGTCCCCTGTTTCCTTAGATACCATCCATCCATTGGCATGATCCACCGTAGCATCAATAGCACCATCTCGTATTGCCTTGGCCACGATGCTCTCAGCCTCTGCAACAGGATTTGCAGAGTCCAACCTCAACTTCTTGGCTACATCAGCCAGTGAAATACGAGAATAAGAGATACTGATGTTGCGAAGTCCAGTCCTTATAACATTGTGCCGCAGTCTAACAATTAAGTTGAGGGTCCTGTCTGCGTTAAAAGTGGATGAGAACTTCTCAGCGACGGACTTAAAGAGCTCCAAGTCCCCTATTCGCACAGCCTGAAAACAACAAATGACTCCATTAAATCCAGCAATAAAACCTCAAGCACCTTGCCTTGACATGCCAGAGGCATCTTCCTTGGAAAAATTAAATCAAACTCAATATTTGTAAAGCCTAGATGGATGTCCATTTTCAGTAAACAAATCAAGAGACTCAAGTTTCAAAGACCTAGACTTACATTTGTGAGCTCAAAGTATGGCCTCAAAGCATTCTCCATGCCTTTCTGCATAAAAACAGTCCTCTCAGGGATTTCTCCTAGAAGCAATCTGACAATAACTGCCCACTTGTTGCATAGAACTCGAAAACCTAGGGCTGCGGCAGGGGCTTTGCGTGCAGCTTGAAGGAGAGAGTCTTTTGCATCAGTATACTCCAACTGAATTGTCCTAATCTTTCCCAAGTAGAAGAGATACCGACAGAACTGCAAGATAAAATAGAACCAGTGGTTTTTTAACAGAACAGAACAGCAAGATAAAATAGAACCAATGGTTTTTTAAAGGAACAGAACTGCAAGATAAGATAGAACCAATGGTTTTTTAAATGAAAACCATAAATCGACTTTGTTTCTATACTGAATATTGCTTGAAAATCACATTGTTTATTTTCACATCAATGAAGTTCCAGTACAACCAATCCCATAAGATTCAATGTTTCATCGATTTGACATATAAGAGAAGCAGGAAAGATGTCATGTGTTACATAAAACAACTATACTTAAATTCCTAAAATCAAGACCAACAAAGCATTGTTTAAAAAGCATATGCTAGCCTGGATTTTATTTTTGAAGGGCAGCAGGTCCAGGAGGAGAATGCAAACCATTAGAAAACAATCTTCTATGTCATGTTATGTTTATGTTCCAACAAGATTCTTCCATCAAAATCAACTATACTGTAGGATTTAATTATTCAACATATAAGGATAACTGTCACTGAGTCCAGTGCGTGTTACCTGCTGATTTGAGTGAGCCTCAAATCGCGGGGCCTTTGACCTCAACTTCTCTGCCTGGTCATATAAATTGTAATGGAGGTAATTCCGGAGCAGTAGGTTGAGAAGTGTTTCCTGCATCACAACATCATTCAAGTATAAGAGCCCAGCAAAGCACCCACAATATGTCCCTCATTACTGGAAAAATTACCTGGCCCAGCTCATCATGGCGCAGTGTTGCAACCCGGTGAAGAGCAAGGAGGTTACTGTTAGTGAAAAAAAATACTCAAGTTAGCTAACAAATGATGTTGCTAAGAACAGATTAAACTACAACAGAATCAAGACCTGCTATAGTTTTGTAAGTGCATCAACCAACGCAGATGAGACATCAAGACATATGAGACATCAAGGAGATAAACAACCAGACCCGTGTACAAGCTGTCATGCATCCAAACTCATGTTTTAACTGATGAGGTCATGCATTCAATAAAATAGACAATTTACCCTCTGATTTCAGCAAGATCACCAGTGAGTTCATAGCTAAGTGAGTAGTAAGAATACAGCCTTGATGCCAGAACATCAACAGTCCTCCTATTTAGGTTCTTCAAGCGAGTAATGCTAGCCGATGAACAAGTTTTAGCCTGCAATATAGCAGCACAATTTTGTTGAGAACTTGATGTAGTTATTTCACTGGAAGAAAAGGAAAAAAGAACATACAACCCTTCTGTAATTATATGCTGCTTCACCTCATTATATTTCTTCTGATCAATCAGAAATATCAACACCAACAAGTAGCAATATATCTCCAGCTCTGGTAAGGGATATTTTGCAGGAGCTTGAGTCACAGATGTCACAGAATCAACCTCCATTTCATGCGCATCTTCCTGTCCACAAATATTAAGCAATCAAACTTCCAACATCGTTCAAATTCAATTGCATGCAACATGACCAAAGCAAATTCACCTGACAACACTATCCAAGTATTAAACTTTACTTCACTGCCTAAACACCAACGAAAGACTCACACATAAGCACTACAAAAACATAACATCGATAACTGAAAACAGACAAAAACTCCAAAAAAAACTTTAAAGGTCTGCCTTTGACCATCACCAAACAGATTAAGCTTTCAAATTGAGTGATTAACTGCCCGTCCATTAAACAATACCCTTCATTCGATTCATTCACTAAATTAACCACCATAGTCACGATTCAACCTCCCCCAGCATCAAAAAAAGAAAATCCTCTTCACAGAACTATCAAAGTACCAGACTTCTCTTCACTGCCTAAACACCCACTAGTCTTTCACATTTAATCGCTACAAAAAGAACTCAAAACAGACCAAAACACTTCAAAAGCATAAATAATCAATCAACGAAAAATCCTATTTTTCCCCTTCAAATGATCCAATAATCAAAAGCCTTCATTATTCTTCCATTCCCATTCACTAAAACTAATTATATCAACAATCAAAAAACTAGAATTACACGATCTACTAAAAAATCTCAATAAATTACCTTAGGAAGATAGGAAATTAACCGATTAAACGGCTCGGATCCCGCCGAAAGAGCAAAATTAAGAAATGCAGAGAGCACAGAAGCTTTCAACTTTCTCCTCAAAGTCATAGTCAGTCTCACAGCTCTCACAATCCTCCTCGCTTCCTTCGCATACGCTCCAGTCTCAATTAACGACGCAATCTCCTTCAAATCTAAACAGTCAACCAATCACAAAAAGATTAAGATTTTATAGATAAATAACTGAAAACCTGATTATGTTTACAGAAATACGTATAAAAATACGTACGGTGGAGAGTGGAAGGAGAGGATGATGTGCTGGAATTAGAGGGTTGCTGCTGCTGCTCTTTCATCTCGACGTCTTGAGTCATGATTAAAGAGAGAGGATGGGAGAGAAATTAGGGTTTCTGAAAAAGATTTTGATTTGGGAGAAATTGGAGATGGAGAGAGGTTGGTGTTTAAACCTAGTTTTCTTTCAGCACAAGTCTAACAAAGTAGAGTGAAGAGAGAGGAGGAAAATATTCTTGTCTGAAACGGTGTCGCTTTGGATTCTGATAAAAAGAGATAAAAATCCGACGTTGACCCTGAACAGAACTGGGGCAAGTTTCTGCACTCACGGTGCTTTTCCCTTGCCAGCCCCGTCCTCAGCCCACTCGGATATAGTTTTTTTTTTTTTTAACAATGAATAGTAGATAGTTAAATAAATAACTCTAGAGGTTTTTTTAAAATATTTATATTATTAAATTAAATCTTGTTTTATACTATAGTTCTTATTATATGCACATATAAATATTAAATTATTGGCATAATAAAAATTTGAAACCACTTACAAAACCAGACAAAGACTTGGATTAAATTAATTACAAATATACAACACCAATTGACTAGTTAAAATAAGAGTAAATTATAAACTAGATCCTTCTGTTTTTGTAAGATGAGATAAATAGTCATTTTAGTTTCAAAATTAATTAATTATTTTTTTCTTATCAGTTTTTTATTTATGCTTAATTTAATTTAATATATTTAAAAAATATATCTTAATTTCCCATCAATATTTTTATATCATTATTTTTAAAATAAAATAAAATGAAAAAGACATGAAATGAAAGAAAACGATAAAATTCAGATTTAAAATATAAATATTAATTAATTATTTTTTAAATTAAAATATTATTTATCCATACAAATATAATTTTGAAAACATGAAATTAGACAAGAACACTTAGTTCGTATAGTTTATAAAATCTAATTCAGTAGTCCCTAAATATAAAAATAATTAAATAGACTAGTGTTGATAATTTTCTCTGTAATAGATTTTGGTTTAAAAAATTACCTCCTTTTCTAAGAAAATATCCCTATAGTTTACAAATATTTGATTTTATTAAAATATATAATATAGTACAATTTTTATTTAAATTATTCTTATAAAAAAAATAATCATTTGATTTTTTTTTCAAATTTGATATATGGTGACTTTATTTATTTATAAAATCAAGTTAAAAATTGTGCTTCATAAGAACGTGAGTTTTGACTTGTATTGTAAATTGAGATTCGGTGATTTGATCCTTTAAAAAGTATTGTTACCCATTTTTTATCTCATAAAAAAATAAAATCTAAAATATAAGATGATATATATGAAGAAAACATGTAAGGTTGTTCAAGTTTGTGGTGAAGGACCAACATGTATAAAAATTGATAAAATTAACAACCTAAATTTATTAACAAAGGGCTTTATTGATGAAAATATTTTTATTTGGGGTAAAGAAACATAAATTTGGATAGGTAAGGACTTTATGAGAATTTTAGAAGACTTGATTAATATTATTGAGGACTTAATTGCAAGAAAAATTAATTTTTTAAGTCGATTTAAGTTTTAGTTTGAAGAAATTAAAGTATAAGGATTGAATTATAATTTTAAATAATTAATTTGATCAAATCAAAAGTTTAAATCTTTTATATACAAAGACTTTTATCTCATCACCACATGATGTTAATGCTAGATTTGCTAAGACATCAGATCACTTATTCTATTTTCATGGTACATGTTTCAAACTAATAATATCTATTTCAATGCATATTTGTGATATGAGGTAAATTTAGCTTCTTAACTTCATAAAGTGAAAGGAGTTTCCTAATAACTAATTAAAAATCACTAAAAACTTTAAGGTAATGCATCTTTATATTTACCACCATCTCCGGTCCAAAAATTAAAGCTTAATATTTGACTGTCTTATTAAAGCAACATTCAATAAGTGAGAAGGCGAATGACATGATATCTCATTCAGGTGTGATAAATATTATCCCAACTTTAGCTCAATTTTTTCATGAAGCATCATCACATAACATTTTTCACAGTTCTAATATTTCAATGAACAAGATATTAGCATCAAACAAGTCTTCAGAGAACTTCTATTTATCGAGAAAAGGATGATCAGCAAGCAAGAAAATTCGTTAGTACTTACCCCTTGATAACCTTTTATGATACATGGACAATTTCAAATTCTTGAAACAATAAAGCTCATTTTGCCAATCTTCCTGATAATACTAGCCTTGAGATGATGTACTTGAGAGGGTTAGCTTGAGAGATTAGTCGCACTGAATGCACTTAGAGATAATGTTTTAATTGATACATTGCATACATCAATGCTATTAGATATTTTTTCTTGATTAGAGAATAATTCATTTTGGCCATATTTAGCATCCTGTTAAGGTAGTAAAGAACACTTACTTTGCCTTTATTATTTTATTACGCTAATAGTACTCTTAAGGAATGTGCTTAAGCTATAATATATAGGATAAACGGGCATCTTAGTATTGATTCTTGTAAAGCAGGTGGATTAAGTAAGTACTTTTTAATCTTATTAGATGTATTAGTACAAGATCCATCCCAATAAAATGATGTATTCTTCATCAAATAAGTGAATGGTTGACATCGACCAACCAGGTTAGAAATGAACCTATATATATAGGCAAACTTTTATTTGACTTTACAACAAGGTCATTAATATAATATTCAACATGTTGGTGAAGTATATCATAAAAAATCTTATGTATTACCCCTTCATATTCTTTGATAAGTGGTACCTGCATTTCTCAAGCCAAAATACATGATTTTATAACAATGTATCCTTTTCAAAGTCCAAAAGATTATTTTCTCTTCATTTATGGGTGTCATTCTAATCTAATTATAGCTAGATGAACCATCCATAAAGGTTAATCTATTATGTCCTATGGTAGCATCAACCATAATCTCGATGATTAAAAGTGGAAAGTCATTTTTTGAACAAGCATTAAAGTCATCAACGTAGCATTCAACATATTAGTGAAGCATATCATCAAAAATCTTATGCATCGCCCTTTGATAAGTGGCACCTGTATTTTTTAAGCCAAAAAACATGACTTTATAGCTATACATCCTTTTCAAAGTCTAAAAGGTTGTCTTCTCCTCATTTGTGAGTGCCATTCAAATATGATTATAACAAGACAAACCATCCATAAAGGTTAATCTCTTGTGGCATGTCGTAGTGTCAACCATGATCTCAGTGATTGGAAATGGAAAGTCATATATGGGATAAGCATTGTTAAGGTCTTGAAAATCCATGCAAACACAAATTTGGCCATTTTTCTTTTCTACTAGTATGATATTTGAAATCCATGTTAGATATTTAACTCATGAATGAAACATACTTATATAAATTTGTTGACTTCAACTTCAATCTATAAGATGAATTCAAGATGAAAGCGACGCTAAGCTTATTTTATACGTTTAGCTCTATTTTATACTGCTACTGATAAACAACAACTCTCGAGTCTAAACCTGACATTTCATTATAGAACGAACAAAGATATCTAAATATTCTATCAAAAGTTTCATGTAATCCTCTTTTTCTTCAGGTGATAAGTTTACATCGATGAAGGTTGGGCGTGAGTGTTCAACGGTGCTTAAGTTAACCTCTTTAAATTCATCCATTCAGGCTTATTTTCTTATTTAAAGGAGAGTAGAGCCTCCTTAACATCTTTTTTAATGAGAAGCTCAATATTATCATCCTTTTTAATTGTGATGTGATTTGAAGTGAGATATATCATTTCCTTTTCTTTCTTTTAATTAAAAGGTTTTGTGATCATTAATGGTTGTTCTTTCTCTTTTAATGTCACCTCACCACTTACCATTTATTTGCATTATCTTTTTATGTATAAATGTATTTTGTTATAAAGATTCTTTGAACCCTTTACCAAATTTGGTTAATGATCGAGCACATGCTTATCATCTTTTAACTTGGATTGTATAAGTTTTGTGAAGACTAACATTTGTTTTAAAGTCCTTTCACTCTTTTGGGTTCGAATCCTATCAAATACCGGAGCAAAGTCATAGTTACACCAAGACGATTAAAAAATTAAACATATCCAATATAATTAAAAAATAATTATTATTTGAGAAAAAGTTAAATAAGCAAAAAAAAATCTCAAATATGTATAATATAAACTTAAAAATTGTTTTAAAAAAGACACATAAAAAAAGGTTTAAATAAAAAAATGAGGTCAAACACTTGACCCATGAATGAAAGGCTTGCATGTGAGCCCTTTTTTTTTCTCTAAGTTAATAGGGAGAATGACATGTCATCCATTCCAATTCAACTTAAAAAATAAATGACGCATCGTTTGGAATCCCTAGATTTCAATCATTATGGTAGATGAAAAAACAAGGTCGCTGGCTATTTTCTTCTAAAAACTTATTTTCAATATGTTTTTTACTTAAAACACCTAGAAAACATCCTAGAAACCTTGTTAAATCGATCTATGACATCTAAAAATGCAAAAAACTATCTTAAAACCCAAAACAACTCTAAATAAAAAATCTCCTTATGTTCAAATCTGTTTTTAAGCACTTTCAAGATTAAAAAAAAAAAACCCATGTAATTCGAACTGTACTTATTATATGAAATAATTTAACATGAAAATCAATAGTTTTAGTACTCACAATCGTCGCAACAACTTTTTCTTTCTATGCTAGAATCCGGTTAGCCCTCTCTTTTTCCCCACCTAGAAATTATAAAAATAAAATTTGGTATCAAAATTAATATTTCTAACACTAAAAGAATTGATCACCTAATAGCTAAAAAAAACAAGGGAGCTAAAATATACTTTTCAAATAAATTTAAAAGCCACTACTTACCACCTATATTTACATGCATATTTCACTTTAGTTCTAATCCTCTTTAAAAAAAATGTAATTGAGTGCTGATTTGGGTTAAAAAAAAGTTTAATTATGCAAGGAAGAAATCCAAGGATTAAAGTTAAATTTTTAAAAAAATCATTACTTCAATTCATAATAATTTATGAGAGAATAATGGTATTGGCAACATTTTCCCTGCATGAAAGAGACAAGAGTGAGTTTTAATATGTTTTTTTATTAAAATTTAATTATTTTTTAAAATTAATTTTTTAAATATTTTTAAATCGTTTTAAGAAGCTTATATTAAAAATAAATTTTAAAAAATAAAAAATACTATTTTAATATTTTTTAACAATCACTGTCTCACTTTCAATTTCGGTTGATTTTGAACGCTCGTAGCATTCTACTGTTCACAGTGAAATGAAACCAAGGATGCCCTGTGCTATTCTCTCCACTGAGGTTTCAGTAACAGTTCCAAGTACATTCGAAATTTGGCAGCCATCTGATCAAAGGGTGTCGAGTAGCACAAATGTTAGAGAGAGAAACCTGACTTATTGATCTCAAGACAAATGGGTTGATATCTTCACAAGAATTGTTGGTAGCATGAAGCTATTTGCTGCAATAATTATCACTTACATGCTGTTTCTGCAGCTTAGTTTGGCTTAGATAGTCGATTTGGGTTGGCATTCGGGCTGCCTCGAATGAATATCCCGAATCCCTTTTGTCCACCCTGATCAACGGCACCATTTGATCTTGAACTTTAGAGGCTAGGATTTGGTCCACGCCCTCCAGTGTTGGAATTTCTGGCAGAATCATATGGGTTTCCTTGACTGTTCTTATTTAAGTCTGATGCAAATCCTAGTTTCCTAGGAACACCTGCCTTTTTAGAGCTAAACATTTCATAGCTAGATGCTGGTTGATTTCGCGGTCTCAGGAGAAGAAGCTTCTTGCTTGGGTGTTTAACGAGGAGGCTTCGAGTTTCTGAAAGCAGGAGGATCAGGCCGAACCAGTTTCCTTTCTCCCAATGAGGGAGTGGCATTCATCTGCGGTTGTTGTGTTCGCTTGCTTTGGTTCGAGAACTGGGCTTCAAACCTGAACGGGTCTCGTTAACTGGGCTGTCATTATCCATTGATGTTTGTGGGAAAGGTTTCCCTGGTTCGCTTCTTTTACACCTATTTTCCATCCGAGGGGAAGGCTCTGGACGGGAGGGAGGAAGTCTTGCATTCCGATCATCATGTGCTTGTCTTGGATGGAAGAAGTTTGGAACATTAAACTCTGCACTGCATGCAGCTAGTTGTGAAAAGGAATTAACTACCTATGAAAAAGGACTCGCACAAGGGCCCTTTGCGTTATCACTAAAATCAAATATCTGTAATCCTATAGTTTGTAAATATAGTAGACTAGTAAGTAAACATATTTTGTTTATAATAGTAAAAGCATGTTAAATGTTAAATAAAAGATATCCAATAAAAACCTAAAATTTATACAAGTTGAAAACTATACTCATGTAAATCAAGAATTAAATATAGAAAAAGCAATGATTCTTTAAGTAAAAAACACGAGGACTCTTTAAATTAATTTCTTATTTACCAATGTCATGTTAATTAAATAAATTTCTAACAATAACTTATCAAAATCATTGTCTGAATCATCTGCAGCTTCCTCAAACATTGCAGGGCTCTCGGTAGGTGCAGAACACTTGGCAGTTGGTTGTGCAGTGGCTACCTAGTCCTTTCTGCTTTCTTTGATGCGCCAAAACTTGGCATGCTTATAAATTCCTCAAACATTTAATAAATTTCTTACTACATATCACGAGCATATTTCAAATACTGTTCATATCATCTTGATCTTGATGTGATATGTTAACATGCCATACAATACAAAGAAAAAGGACTAGCTCCTCTTATATTATTTATCTCTTGGAAGAGAAATATGCCATGATAGTAAGGACTGGCTCCTCTTATATCAGCAGCAGCAGCAGCAGCTGTTGTTCATGTATATTGAACTATACGGATTGCATTAACAAACGTAATGGATGAAGAACATAATACATTTATTGAATCCTATATAAATAAAAAGGCTTACCTTTATTTCGAAGCATACCGATTGCATCAAGAAAAATTACAAAAAGAAAAACACGGCAGGATCTTAATTCATAATAAGAGATTTTACGGATTACAAGGACAAGAGTGGGATCAAGAAATATTGAGCTTTCCACAATCAAAATCAGCTTTCTTTAGTAGCAGTCCAGCAAGAAATTTAGCCAAAATTGCATCTCTCAAGATGTTCATTATTTTTCCATCACCTTGTTGTATAGCACCAACAATATAAGCAGTGCTTATGAGCTCAAAACCTCTCCATCTCCTCTCCGCTGCGTTTTTTTTCAACCCCATTTCAACCCTCTTGTATTCTTCTCTCTCTTTCTCTTTACCTTCCACATTTAACTCCTCCTTCAAAGCCTCGGCGAGGCACCTAGCTAGAACAACACCATCTTCTAAAGCAGCACCCACCCTGGCCAATATCTGGTGTCATGGGATGGAGAGCATCACCCGCTACACTAACGTTGCCTTTACTTATATTTCCCCATAGAACGTCCCATGGATGCCTAAACCTTAAAGGAGATGATGTGATGCTATCTAGCTCAGTGATTTCCACAGATGTCCTAGCGTGATCAGGTACCTTTCCAAGTTTGCTCAGCAAAATTGCTTCATCTCCGTGGGGTTATCCTCTAGCTCTTTGTCTACAAGAAAGATATTATTATATATACAATTACATGTTCATCAACAAATATTCTTGAAGCTTGACAACTACATCTGATCAGAAAATCCAATTGTAAGTTGAGAAAGGTTCATTACCCTGGCCAGTGGGAACGTAAGTGAAAAACCAGTATATATATAGTCGTATCATCACAAGGGAGGAAACCTGATCGAACCCCTTTGCCAAAGAACAGCAGGAACTTGGAGCCAAAGCCATGATTAACCTTAAAATCTGCATAACCCCGTATAGCTGATCGGCCGGCAAAAGCTGGCTTCTTGAAGCCTATAAATGTTGCCACCACTGAGCTCACCCCATCACAACCAATCAATACCTTTCATAGAAATTGAAATTCGCTGGCTTAGAAATATTTCCCATATATAAATATATATAAACATGGAAACACTGGACTCAGTAGTTCTTTCATACACCACGGTATTAGTACTGAAATAATAGCCACCAAAAAAGTGCGGTGATTTCTATACCTTGGTTTTGATGATGGTATCATCAGCAAGATGCACCAGCTTTAAGTAGCCTGATTCCTCAATAGAAACCACCTTGGAGGAGTACCTTACCTTGTGGTACCATCTGGGAGTTCCATTTCAAGGGCTTCCAGCAACAATTTTCTTCTCACACAACGAACCTCGTGGTCTCCACTGTACACCAAATTAAAGGGCCGGTTTCTAAAATTCACCGTCAAATACATGGCATACAAAATTAGTGAATATATATGTTTACACTGAATCCTCATGGCTAGTGTCCGATTACTTACTTAGTCCCTTTGACCTTAAAAGTTAAAAGACGACTGTTTGCCAGGTTTGCCCACAACAGTAGAGCTAGCAACTAATCTGCAGTCAAATGATTAACTGTTTACCAGGTTTGCCCACAAGCTAGCAACTAATCTGCAGTCAAATGATCCCTTCATATTAGCTTCATAGAACCAAAGTCAGGGTCAAATTAACAAGTTTCTACATGTAAATGCTATATTAAGGGCCTTTCTATCTCAGATTTGACATGATCCAGTAGTAGAAAGACAATTTTGGGAGTGAAGCCAACAAAGTAACTAGTGAAATGGAATGATGACAAGAAGTTAAACGGCTAGTTATATACCCATCGAGGAATCCATGTTGTTGTCGGAGAGAGTGACCTATACCAACAGCGTCTAATGCCCTCCAAGCATTAGTCCATGTTGTGAAAGCAAATCATGTGACCCTCAAACTGGCTGATGATTCCAACGCTAAGCTTCGAATTCCAAGCCTACAATTTAATACTCGCATGTCAAGTTTAACATGGTAATATTTGTTACAAGCATATAATATAATCTAGTACGTACCTGTGAAGCCCTATAGATTTTGCAGTCCAGCTATTCCAGCTCCTACAATCACCACTTCTTCAACTGATTCCATAATATTGGAATTAATTCCTCTAGTAAGTACCAAAGAACTTGGTTTTGTTACGAGAATGGATATGAAGTTTGTGCAAGCTCGAAAGATTGGCTAGAAGAGTAGAAATGTAAGGCTATAAATGAAGTGATGGGGAACATAAAAGGCAACAACCATCCAAGATAACTTCGGCTTTGACGACGAAGATCATTATTATGACATCTATTGTTCGGTCTGAGAAGGAGGCAGGTCGAATTTAATTTAATTTATTTTCAAATTAGTTTATATTTCAAAATTATATTTACCTTTTCTAATCCAATAAAAAGGTGATATTTTTCGAATTTAAATTGTTGATGAACAAGTGTTAAGATAAATTAAATAACAAATTATGGTAAGGAAAGAAAATAATAATGGGGTTAGATTTAAGTTGGAAAAATTATTATACGAGACATTAATACTTGCTGATATAAGTGAAGTTATATATATTAATAAAAAGAATAACCCTACGTAAAACATTGGCTAAAATTTCAATTAAAATCACGGGGTGTTACAAAAGCTATAAAGAACAGCCTTATAGGAAATTTCAGAGGCTTGAAGCTTCTCTTGTAACCCCCACCAACGAGCGCCAACGCGCTGATATACCCCCACTTCAAACTGGATGAATCGTGGAATCCAGACCACCGTGCTGTTTCGCCACTCCCGCCCCTCAATTGGGCGAAGCTAAGCACCTACGGTGTCATAAGAGGAAATCCAGGCCAACATGCTGGCCTGCCGTCCACCATACTGCGTGAAGCTAAAACCTGACGGTGCCAGCGGCGGGAGTCCGGACAAGGCTATTGCTGCGGTTTAATTGGCGACCATTTGGGTCACTACACGAGTAAACATTGGACTCCTGATTACATAAATCAGGCAGATGCTAGTAAGGACGATGGGATGACAGTTTTCTCATATCCTCCGACTCCTACAGGGCTTCAACCTCGTCGTGGGCTGATTTTAGTTGGGTTGGTTCCTATAGATTATAAGTTTGCTTTTGGGCTGGGCAGGGCAGGGCAAAAAGAAGAGATGCAGACAAAACCTACAAAACACAAATTGGTCTGAATTTCTTACGAAACTTGACAGTAATATCATGTACATGTCTCTTGCATCATCAATCTCACCTAACCTAAACAACAGCGCAACACGACACAGTCAAAATTAACAGACGAGGTGGTGAATTTGCACACCAAAAATCATTTACTCCTATCTGCTGTCAGGAAACTTAGCCTCGTAGGTCTGGGGCACCTGCAAGTGTGCACAATTTCGTTTGCAACATGAGTTGTATCGACGAGTGAAATCACAAACACAGCAAGAAAAGGTTCGATTACCATGAAGGTTGCAGTGATCAACTTCCCAGCAAACCATCTTCCATGGAGAGCGCGCTGTGCATTTATTGCAGCTTGCATATTCTCAAATCGCATGTAAACAAAACCGGCACTGTTCCTGTTTTTCCAAGGGAAAAAGGAACCATGCATAAGAAACACGAATGAGACAAAATAGCTAGGGTTTCATCAGCTTGAATATGCAAAGCACAATAAGCAAGAAATATAATAAGTGGCAACAAACTCATCAAGAGGAAGATGTATTAATATAACATAAGAGTGGATAGACTTTAAAAACATTTATTTGACAAATTTCAGAGCCGACCGATCAAAGAGAAGGAATGGCACTACACATCAAAACAGTACTTACTTGTCGACATAAATATGCTTCACATTTCCGAACCTTGAGCATTCCTCTTGGACATCTTCTTTAATATCCAAATCAAAATCTGGTTCAGTCTGCCAAGATATGGTCGAGTCTAAGCAAAACTAAACCACAACCAAAAATCATAAAGTCTCCAAAAAATGTGAGTCCACTAACCTCTGCTTTTGGATCAAACATGTTTTTCAAAAATAAACAATCACTTGGGACTCCAATTGTATCCATGGTTGGAATTGCAGTGGCCGGAAGTTGAAGGCCTGGAACTGGAAGTCCAGGTATAGCAGGAACAGCACCTGATAAAAGAGGAGCAACAGCAGGAGACACTACGGGTGTGGCCCCAAGGATCGGTGCTGTTGGTAGAGTAGGGGTGCCTAGTGAACCAGCAATACTGAAAAGAAAGGAGGTAGATGTCAACTCAATCAAATCAGGCAAATCCAATCCAAAAGAAAAGTTTGGGAGAGGCAAACCTTGAGGCAGTGCCAGTACGATCTAATTTCTGCATCAAAAGTGCCCGAGAACGAGCATTCAAGGCCTGAAATTTGAAAAAAAAAGATCAGGTATGATTCAAAATAGTTACCAGATACACACTAGAAATATGACAGTTAGCAACATAAGATTGACTGTAAGCAGTCACAACATTTTTGGTTTCACTTTCCATTTGTTATAACCTAATCCTTTTCCATCTTCTATTTGCTGCATCAAGAAACAAAGGACTGCTCTATTCAGAAGAGCAGGGCAATATTGAAAGTGCAATCTTCATCTGATAAAGCCCTCTTTCAATCAGCCAAAAAAAAAGACCCAAAATCTAAACCAGTTACCAAGATACAAGTAGAATTACTAACCAAGCCACCACCTTCATCATCATCAAAATCACCAACATTTGTCCCACCATCTTGTGTTCCAGTTTGATCAGTAACAGCTGAAACCTAAACAGCAATCAAGAATATAAGAATTTCTAATGTATTTGAATGAATGTATGAGATCCGCCATCAACACAAAGAGCACAGGAAGGGAAGATGCAATTAAGAGGAAGGATGAGATTACCTTGATTGGCCTGCCCGCAATCTCAACTTGTCCATTCAAGTTTAATGCATTTCTGGCATCTTCAAGACGTGCAAACTGCAGTGGAAGTGGAAGTGGAAGCAATTAGTTTCCAATTTCCAGAGGATTTGAAATATGCCTATTCAAGGCCAATTGGATGAAAAGGCTAGGTTCAGCCATGAAGAGTATTTGGGGATTGTACAAGAAACTGTTTAAACATAAAGGACAAAAGTAGCTTCTTCAACAATCTTTACATCAGTTCTAAAGGTCTTGGTCACTGTTTCTGTCTTAAGACAAAACATGCATTTGAAACTCAACTTCCAACTTTTCACTGGATTTTTTTTTCAAAGGCAACTTTATTGCTGACAAACTCACCTGGACAAAACCAAAACCTTTGCAATGCCCGCTTTCATCATGAGGCAATTGCACCAACTCCACAGCGCCAAATGGTTCAAATACCTGTACAGTCAGAAAATGTCACCTTGGAAAAACAAAACAAAAGCACAATCCTAGCAAGAGGGAATAAAGAGACATTGTAACGATAATAAGTTATCATAAACAAAAAATCATGAAAACTGTACAGGCAAAAAGTTTCTCTATGTTAATATCCAATTCCCCTAGTAATGTTATCTATCAAGCCAATTTATACGAAAACCAGAGAATTTGAAATGAATAAACACATTCTGGATATAGATCAGTGTCAAAAGAAATACAGAAAAAGTGCTTACCTGACGAAGTTGATCTTCTGTTATGTTGAAGTGCAGGTTGCCAACATACAACCTTCTAGCCCCTCCTGAGTAGGGGCCTGTAAGTCCACCTGATGTCACAGCAGTAGTTGACTGAACAAGATTCTTTTCAGCTTCAGAAGGTTTCACCATCACTGGTTGACCAAGGAGGAGCTGTCCAGAGAGTGCTATCGCCATAGGCACTGACATCGCATCATAGAACTCGATATACCTACAAAGAAAAGAAGCAATATTGCAAATTACCTCCTAGAACTATATATACCTAAAAACAAGAGTCAGATTGTAATTAAGAAAAACAAATGTAACAGAGGAGACTAGACTATCATTATCATATTAACCCTAGGTAGTCCACAAATAACTTCCAAAACCATAAACTTTTTTTGTGACTTCTGTTTGCTCCATTAACAGCTCAAATAACTAGCAAAATCACTACAAAACTGTAAATTTCTATTAAATTGACAATAATATATACCAAAAACTCCTTTTTTCAAGTTTTTTTTCAAATCGATGGACCTGAGTAATTAAAAGCCAAAAGAAAAATATGGCTACTATCCAGCAAAATAAAGATAAGCAAGAGAAAATCACTTCAAAGAAGTCACGGAATGCTGATCATTATAAATATAACTTACCCAACTCCTTTTGAACGTCTTGAATTGCGATCCATGATGAGACGTACATCTCGCACCTGAAAGTTGTGCTAAGAGTATTAGAAACAAAGTATAAAAAATGACCAAACAACAATCCTCTCCAAGTAACAGTGAATTTGTGGTTGCTGCCACGAATATATGTTATATTGTTCATGTACACAGCACATAAAAGTTAATTGACAAGCAGGTGATCTAACAGGTAAAATATTACAATGTGAACTTGATTCATATCTCTCTTCCAATTAAGAGATTAACCCCATTAGTCGTGTAAAGAATTGCTACAGAACTAACCTTGCCAGCCCTAGAGAAAAATTCATAGACATCTCTTTCATCGGCCTTTAAAGATATCTGTAAAAATTTTTCACTAGAATCAAAGTTCGAAATCATGTGAAATGGACCATATTACAGCTAAAGCGTTGAGAACACAACATAATTTATATCAAACATGTCTATATTTAACCTGATATGCAAATACTGTCCTCTGATCTCGTTCAGGATCAACCTCAGGCTCCACTGCTTCTTCCTTTCTTTCTTTATATCTTCTGCAAGACGATGGAAATTAAAATTATTGATCTCATTTATATAACCAGTATCAAACAATGAGGAAAACAGCCAGGAACTAAAAAATTCATAAAGAAAATACAAATATAATGCTAATTTATCCTTCAAAAGAAAGGAGGTTTTTTTCTTATGTTTGCTTTATCATCATTAAAGAAAAGGTAGAAAACAATCCAAAACATTATAAAAAATGTCTCCAATACAAGTTAAAACGCCGAACCCATGAAACACAGTCCTGCAGGCAACTGGACATCGTTAACACGAGAGGACCCGTGAATGTATGTTGAAATTAAGACATCTTCATCTTAAAATTAACAAGAACCAACCTGAGGACCAATGTTGCAAATTGCAACTAAGAGAAGTGAACTAAAAACCCAACTTCATGTGATGAGTTAATAAATTTGCACCTTCGATAAAAACATAATCTTAAATGGAAACAGTATCATCAAGTTGTATCAATGGCAATACCAATGGACCTATATGCATTAATGTGACTTGTCAACAACTTTAGAGTTAAATTTGTATATCCCAAAAAAGAAACCATCAGCAGAAGGCAGGAAATAAGCACTCAGAAGCTAAATATCATTCCCCACAGTTTTACTACCAGTCCCGTAGATTATAGAAAAATACATGCAGAAGGAAACTGAAACCTCATGAAGTTAAGATTATCATCATACAGTTTTTTGGAACTTCTATATCTAACAATATAAACAAAAGCAATTTATACAAATGCCACCACTCAGATGATTGTGACTACTAAAACAAAAGCAGTGAATCATCATGATGCATCCATATTACATAAGCTGTGGATAACTATTATTATGTATGTCAATCTTACAAAAGAATTTAACCAAGTAAGGTCTTGAGAGATTTTTATTTTTTTTTATCAAAACCATACAGGAGTTGAATCAGTGTGACATCCAAGACAATTTTGAGCATGATGACGAACATATTTCTCAATCTGTTATCTAATATTCTTACAAAGACTACAGGAGCACGGTTGTTCATCTAAAACCTAGAATTTCAAGATAGGCAATTAGGTACTTTTTTCCAGTTTAATCTATCCTGCAAAAAAAAAAATTAAAACAAATGCTTGCAGCCCACAGAGTTTTCCACAAGTATCAGAAGATGAAGTGCTTCTCTTAAGCAAAGCTCATAACTCCCTCACCAGCATTTCTGCAACAGAATAAATTTAATTAAGCAACTAAGTTCAAATCTGGAGGATAAAAAAAATCACAACATGACATCAGCACCCAGGTCAAAACCTACAACACTGAAACCCTCAATCTTGCAATGCAAGCTTTTAAATGATTCCAGACAGCCTATGAAGAAACATTTAAGACCCATGACCTGAGTTCCTGTGCCTGGCCCATGCCAGAAAGACCATCTGAATGCTCTAGCATATCTGCGAGTCCCAGAACCTAATGTTCAATATTCAGAATTTTCAAGATAGTTAATAGTATAAGTAACTAAATGAAATTTGAGATCCAATAATAAGAGAGCTCGTTAAAACAATGGAATAAAAACCCATAAAGAGATATGAATATTGTGAGGAAGAAAACAAATAAAAAAAAAAAGCCTATGGCAATTGTATTTGGACACCCAAAACAGGATTGAATCCAGCACAGCTGGACATGGAATCACCACATAAATAAAGAGAAGATATAGCTTAACAAGACCATTGGACTAAGGAGCACGTAGAAAGGAATTTATCGAAGCAGGAGAGAACATGTGAAAGCAAAAATTTGCAGCGCATCTCTCATGGCATTCTGATTGACAGGTCACTTCTTCATAAGACTGCCAAGTGAATATTGAATCCATCTACAATTCTAAAGGCATAAAATCATCATCCTCAAGTTCAGCAGCCACAATTGCAAGCAACTATAAACACCAAATGTCAATCGTCTCCCATCTCCAGCTTTCTAGTATATCATTATAAGATGACATCTGGACAAAAAAGTTATGCATCAATAGATAATGCCCGCACAACCATTGATCCGTCAACATCCGAGGCCATTAGTAAGCATCACTGAACCCCAATAATAAGAATAAGCAGACTCAAAATACATTGGTCACAATATAGATCTAGATTCTATACAATGAAAGAGATGTCTTAACAGTGCAGAGTAGATGCCTGCAGAAAGATAACTTACTGTAACTGTCATCAAACATGGTCCAAGATACCATTCAAAAAGTAAATCTCACCACACAACCAGATCCAGACAGAAATCCAAAGACAATGTAGAAAGAAACCCTTGAAAAATGTGAGAGAGAAAGAGAGGGAGAAGAACCAAGTAGAACATCCAGAAAGTAAATTTAGTAAATCAGGCAGGATTAAGATTTTGATTGAGCAGAACTCTGGATACTAATCATGAATTATCATGTTAGGAAGGTCACCCCATTAGGAATTTATAATATACAAATTGCACAAGTTTTTAGAAGAGAGTAACATTATTTTTCCATCAAATTCAAAATTATATAAACCACTTATCAAACTTGTTCATTCAGTAGTTGAGTTGCAGATTTTTTTTACATCTATCTTAATCACAGGAGTGAGTAATATTTCATCACAAATCTCCTGGAACAGTGCCAATTGACTTTATCAACTACACCAGGCAGCTTGCACCCACGACTACACCCTTCTTATGCTTAATATCAACAATTGAAAGTCATTACAAATACCAGTACATACACACACAGCCACTCACAGAAGAATTACACTGGAAAATATTTATCAACTAAACAGATTCACAGAACCACAAGATAAGTTTCCACTGACTCATATTTGCATCAACCATGAAGTTAATATAAAGACATGGGATAAGTAATAGATAAAAAAAAATGAAGAAGAATATCAAAATGAAAGGCACCTGCTTTCTCTGTCTCGTTCCCTTGGTTCCCTCTCCCTCTCCCTCTCCCTCTCCTTTTCCTTTTCCCTAAGCTCCCTGTCCTTTTCTCTAAGCTCCCTGTCCCTGCTCCTCTCTCTATCCTTTTCATCTTGATCACTTCTACGCCTTTCTGATCTACTCCTGCTTCGGCGTGACCGCTCTATTTCCTTCTCCTTATCTCTCTCCCTCTCCTTTTCACCATCACGGTCACGTTCCCTCCTATCACGATCACGATCCCTTTCTTTCCCATACCTCTCCTCCCTATCTCTATCCCGACCTCTGTCCCTATCTCGATGTTCCCTGCTACTCTTGTGCCGATCCCTCTCTCCATCTCTAGACTGTGACCGATGACGGGATGAACTCCTTTCTTTACTCCGTTCACGATCCCTGGACTCATCTCCAGATCTCGATCGCTTCGAACGACTTCGTTCATCATCATGCCCAAGATCCTTCTCATCAGCCCTATGCTTCGAACTCCGTGAACGATCCTTTTCCCTAGATTTCACCTTATCATCCCCGCCATTAGCAGTTTCCTTTGCCTTTAGCGGTTCCAGATTTTCAACAGTTTTCTCTAAGTAGTCATACTCATCAAACTCCATTTCAACTATCCTCTAAGAAAAATAACCAACACTTCACAAAACACGCCTTATTAGTTATTACAACTGCAACTGAAAAGAAAAAATAATATTAATTATTTCCATTTCACAGAATTTAAAGAGATACAATTCTTCCTTTTTTTCTGTACTGCTCACCAGTAAAATTAATAAAACAATACAAGATTTCCAACAACAAATAAAATTTCAATAAGCTTAGCATCCATAAAAATATTAGGTTTTGCATTAGCTGAGCAAATTAAATCTAATCTAAGTCTCCGTAACCCTAAATGAGTACAGTAACAGTTAAAACGCAACTTCTAATCCCAGATTGACTAAGAAAACGCTCTGTTTGGCTACATAGAAACCACAGTAAGGCAATTACTAACATTCACAAACCATGTAAACTGCTTTATTCTAATTTTCCTTCAACTATTCTAGGAAGCCAAACAGACCGTAAGGTTTTTCAATAGAAAAGGAAGGGAAATTAACAACAAAAACTAAAAGATATTTTTACCTCTGAAGAGAATAATAAATCCGGGAAGAAGTGGAGCGAGAGAGATGAGGTAAAAAGGACGAGATGAATTTATTTTTATTTTTTTCCGAGAAAGAGAGGGCTTGAAGTGAAGTGCGTGCTTGTGTGTTTCAAACGCGGATTTTTTTGGATTTCTGTCTCGCTCTCTCGCTGGAGGGTCTTATCACGCCAGGGACAGAGAATTGTCGGGAAAATTATATTTCAGTCCCTGACGATTTGGTGATTGTCCACCTTGGCGTTTATATTTTAACATTGTTTTTAAATTAATTTTGTAATTTCCCAAAAAAAAGTTTCAGTATGTCTGTTATAATTTTAAATAAATATTTTATATTTTAAATATTTATTTTTATTATTATATAATTTAATAAAAAATAATTTTAAAATACAAATTTTTATGGAAACTAGGACTAACCCATTTGTGCAAGTAAGTACAAATAAGTTGAGGTGAAAATCTAATTTAAATAAGGATGTATTTATTTTTTTGGAAAGTGATTTTTAAAAAGTTATTTTTAAAATTTTTTTATGTTTTTTTTGTTATCAAAAAAGTTGGTCAATGAAAAATATTTTTTAATAATTTAATTTGATTTTCAGGAAAATATTTTTCTTTTTATTTTTTGTGGAAAACACTTTTTAGAAGTTGTGAAAAATTTAGAAATATTATATTATTTGCTAATTATATCAAATTTGATTCTCAAAATTTTAATTATTATATATATTTTGTTTTGAATATTATTATTTTTTCAATTTCATCTCTTAGAATTTAATTTTTATATTAACTTGGGTTTTTATTTTTATAATTATTATTTTCTTTTTCCTTATTATTTTTCATTTGAAATTTTTTATTTATCAAATTTGATTTTTATTTTTTTGATTATTACTTATGTTATCTAAAATAATTTATAAAATGATAATTATTATCATTGTTTTAGTTTTTTCATCTGTTATTTTTTTTATTTTTTAGATTTGATCTCTATTATTTTTATTATTATTTATTTTATTTAAAATAAATTATGGAATTTTATTTTTTTCAATTTCAATCTCATTCAATATTTTAATTTGTAAGATTTATTTCTTGTTATTTTAATAAACTTGAAAAGATAAAAAATTAATAAATTATTTTTCAACTTATTTTACATGATATAATCAAATACTAAAAAGTATTTTTCAATTTGTTTTTGGTTATATTACCAAATATCAAAAAATAATTTATTTTTTTAAAATTTATTTAAAAAAATACTTTCCAGCAAACAAATAGAAGATAAATTAAATTTACTTTTCAGCAAACAAATAGAAGATAAATTAAATTGTAGTCTCTTTTAAAATTTTTATAAATGATATTTTATTGTAAAAAAAAAAAGAAGAGGGAAATGTTGTTTCTTCCATGTTATATTATTTTAATTTACGCATATAATATAAACTAATTACGTGGTTTTTATAGACTACTGAATTATTATGGTAACGAACTTTACAAGGACCTAGAACTAACCAATTCATGTGATATTTAATTTTGCTCGTGCGAGCAAAGAGGTTGGAAATCTAACATGATTTACGTTATTGTCATCCCATCCAAAAATTCATGTGATATTTTGTTGTAAATATTTAAAAAAAAATATTGGTTGTTCCAGTTTTTTTATTCTTACAAAACACGCATATTAAATTATTATAAAAAACCTCAAAATTCCTTTTTCATGGTCAAAAACAATTATAAAAGATGTTATTTAGCTATAAAACATGATTTAAAGACAGATTTAATTCAAGATTTTAATAGCGGGTTAAGAGAATTGACTGAGTTAACCTAATTATTTTTATTTATAAAAACTCTAAAATAACTTTGTTTTTAAAAAATAATTTATTTGCTAATTCCACCACTAAGCCCTGGGTTGAGTGGTCACTGGGTTAATCCGCCGCACCAGCATGGGTAATGTTCGTAACTATGAACCATTGAGGTGATCTTAGAAATTTCCAAACAAGGGAGGTTAGAAATGGACACTGTGGAATCTGCTGGGGCTATGATATAATCCTGCCTGAATCAGACCGTTTAGGCAACGGGCACCGCGTCATTTGTGGATTGGACCGGGCTTGAAATGTAAAAGTACAAACCCAGAAGGTCTGTTCATCACGAGCTAAGTGAAAACACTTAGCCCATGTAATGGTGTTTTTATGGGCCGAGGAGATTTCAGATTAAATAGAATGGGTTTGTCATTGGTTAAATGGGCTTTTCTAACAACCCATCAAGAAATAAGTTTATTTTTATTTTTTAAGTAATTAGATAGTTTTGAAAACAGCAATAATAATGAAGTTTCCATTAAAACAATTAATATGGTTTTTTGTTTTTTATTTATTTTAAATTAATATATTTTTAGTGTTTTCAAATCATTTTAATATGCTAATGTTAAAAATAATTTTTAAAAAATAAAAAATATATTATTAATATGTATTTTAGCAAAAACAATTACTTGAAAACTATCAAAAAAGCTTGATTTTGATAATATACCTTCTTAATACCACTGCACTAGTTGTTATTATAATTTTTTATTTTTACTTTTTAGTTATGAGAGTAAATTATATTAAAAAAATTATTTTTTTCCAACCATTATTAATCTCATGACTCTAATTTATAGTTGTCAAACCGACCTTCTTAAGATCTAAAAAATTCACAATTTAAAAATACACTTAGGTTGAATGGTAAGTTGAACCATGAAAAATATTGGTGACATGAAATTCGTTAATCCAATAAAATCAACTCCAGTAAAAAAATAATATTGTTTTAATAAAAATGACTTCACACATTGCCTCGGTAATTCAAACACGTTTTATAGACAGAGTTTGGCAAGCTCCAATCATATCAATTTACAATAAAACCCCGATATTTTATCAGAGGCTTCTTTCCGCGAGACATTAATTAACATAAAATATATACTTAAACAACTTATTTTATTATGGATTATTATAAAATTACTATTTTGTTCTTTTAGTGGAAAAATGAAAGCCTTTGCGACGACGGTAGTTTTGGTTTTTTATAAATCTACTAGTCATTGAAAAATTATTCGCGACTATGTTAGTTTTTTTTAAAAAAACAAAAAACTGAACAAAACAAGTTTTTGCCTTTATAATAAAAAAAAATGTAATGTTGACTAAGAATTTTCTTTTTAAAAAAAATTAAATCAATAAAAATATTTTTTTATTTTTAAAATAAAAAAATAAATTATTGAAAAAAAAATAAAATATGTATATAAGAGTGTTTTTATTTTTTTTTACATGAGTTTATTTGTAAATTTCAGTATAATAAGAGATGTTTTTTATATTTTATATTTTTATATTTTTAAAAATTATTGACAAAAGCTTATCATGCACGAGGATGTGGATAGAGTTTGCAACCTTGAAGGAATGCATCAAACACTATCATGTGTTCAAACTTGATTTTTTTCTGTGTGTGTCTAGAATTGTCATTGCGTTTTTTTCCATTTACTGTGATGTGTAATAGTGAATGATAGGCAATTTGTTGTTAATGAATGTTTCTTTTTTGTTCCTCTCTTTCTTTTATGCGAGGAAAAATATTTAATTGTTCTTTTTATTTTTTTTTATTTTAATTTAAGTTTTTATTTTTTTGATTTATTATTTTTATTCATTTTCTCTTATAAAATTTTTGTTTATTTTCAATTTAATCCTTCAATTATAATTTCTGGGATGTGATTTTTTTTATCTTTATTCTTTTGATTTTGATTTTTTTTCTTTTCATTAATTTATTAAAGTTTTATTGGTTTTCAATTTTATCATTCAATCAAAATTTATGTCATTTATTGTTTTCTAATTTAGTCCTCTTTTTATTTATTTTTTCTTATGTCAGAGATATTTTTTATTTCAATTAAACCCTTAAATTGAAATTTTTAATTTGTCCTTTAATTTATTTTTTGTTTTGATTTTCATCCTTATTCCTTTAATTATATATTTTTAGATCATTTTGTATATTTATTTTTTTTTTAATTTTATCTTTTAGTATTTTATTTGCTAAGGATTTGGCTTCATATTTTTTAACTTGTAGTGGTTCCTATCCAATGGCATAGGCCATGTATTTGAAAATGTTAATATCATTTGTTTTTCTCTCTCTCTATTTTTTACTAGTTTTCTTTTATAGTCTTATCATTCTACATTATTATTATTTTAAAAAAAATATTGATTTTATAATTATCTTTAATTTTTTTTATAAGTTTTATTTTAATTTCACAACCTAAATCATGAGTTTTGAATGCTTTTCTAATAAATGTTTTTAAATTATTTTATCTGTATTTGATTTTTGAAGATATTATCTTAATTCATATGTATTTTTTTTGTTTTATATAGTTAAAATTTATTTTTCAGAATAAAAAATACTTATTTTTAAATAATATTCTTGATATATTCGACCTAACATGATTCTCTTTAAAGCATGTGTTTATTCAAATATTTTTATTTTTATTATCTTTTATTGTGTTAAATAAATAATTTTAGTAAATATAACTTGTTAAATATTTCATTTCATATGATTAAATATCATAATTTAATTTCATCATATAATTTTCTTAATTTTTAAAATTTTTTATTTGTTTATAAAAAATATTAATTTATTTAATTAGATATTTATCTAGACCTTTTGATTTACATTTTTAATTTTTTTAATGAAAAAAATATACATCAAAATATCCTGATATTATGTTCAGGAAAAACAAATTACAAGAGAACGGGTTAAATAGCTTGTTGTAAGTTTTACGCAGAGAAAGTTAATATTTTTTTTAAAATCTTTTCTGTACAGTATGACAGCAAAACCACCTCCACAGGTAGGCATGAAGCTGCTGGCACCATGAGATTTTTCTTGCAAAGCTTGATAGCATCTAGACGAGTCACGTTGAGGATTTTTAAATCATTGCCGGCTCTATTATTAATAAGGCTATTGCAAGAATTGTGCCCTACGTTGTTTTCAATGGTAAGAGTCCTAGATATTGCATCACGCAATGCATAGAAAAAGGATGCAAGATTCGAATCAAACTCTGGATTTGATGTCATTTGAAAGTCAATAAAGAAGAAAAAGATTTTTATTCCATGCTGAAAAAATAATAATTTATAGATGTGATTTTTTTATTATATAATAAATTGAATGAAAGTCATGAACTTTTTTATAGATTCTTAATCATATCATAGATAATTATATTATAAAAAAGAATAATACTTGGAATTTAATATGTCAACAAGATTAATTTGTTTTTAATTTTTATGATTAATTTTAACATTTTTTATTGTTAATATAAAATTAAATAACAACTATTCAATTTAATTTAAGATATAATTATTTTATTATTAGTTATACAGTTTCATTAATTATCATAATGTTTTATTATAATTGTTTGAGTATATATAAATTTGTTGATACACTTAAAAAAGATATAAAAAAACATATTCTCCTTCATTTGTCTTTTTATTTTTTATTTTTTAAAAGGTTTAAACAACTTAATTATATCTTAAAAGTATTATATATGTGCAAGATAAATAAGTATTTTAAAAATAATATTTTCAATACTCTAAACCAGCTTTTTACTTGTTTCTATACCCAAATAATTTACCAACAATTAATTCTAAAACCCTTAAATTTGGGGTGAAATTTGGCGGGTGGGTCATGGTGAAGCAAACCACCTACCGAAAATTAAATTAACTCTCCACCATTAATTATGCGCCTCAACCTCACTCCAAAGAGGCAATTAGGAGGATTTAATCCCACAATAAGGCATTAATCCATAAAGAATTAAAGAAACATTGTTTGGACCAAACCAATTGCTTCTTCGAGCAAGCATGAAAAGGATTGCGGTGACTGACCAATTAATCTCCATTTACAAAGAAGTCTCATCCCCCAATAATCAAACAAGAGAACCATGCAAACAGCATAAGCACTTGTTAATCTTATCCTCCACACCACAATACAAAAGACTATCGTATTCTCGGGAAGAAAGTGGAGTTTCCCAGCTCCTTGCCAATAATCAATGGCCATGTTGGTTCCCATGGCTAAGCTGGCTTACAATTAACGAGGGAGAAGGAAGGATTAACAATGATTAGACAGGTAAATCAGTTATCCATCTCCATCAACGTCTGATTTTGAATCCTCGGTGTGCTTGAATTACGTGCGCAGTGCTTTTCCCACCATCCTCCGCTTGTTTCATCATGCATTTCACGTCCAAATACATTTGAAAAGTTCATATTGGTTCTTTTTCGGTCGAGATTTGAAATACTAATTCTCATGGGTGGGATTATGCGACCATAGATTTGGACGTATACCTAAAGTGAATAGACGTTGTTGATTAAGTAGTGCTGAACAAACAAAACAAAAAAAAAAGGATTACTAATTAAAGAATTAAAAAGGTTACATCACAATTGAGGTTTACACAGCCCGTATAGATCTGAGATTAAATTAGGTTTTGTATGGTTCTGGGGTCGAATAAAATTGTTTATATAGTCATAGCCAGTTTAAGGTTTTGAGAAAGAATATAAATATTTAATTATTTTTTTATATATTTGACAAGGAAAACCCTGGATGATATTTATTTTGTACTTGCGATATTTTATTAAGTGGAGGTAGTTTTTATTTTATAAAACATAATTGATAAATATATTTTATTTAAAAAAAATTAAGTAAAAGCCTTCCATCATTGTCCAAGCTTTGTATATAGTTGATACTAACTAATTAACTGGCCATTAATTTAAACAACATCGTCACCCTTCAATTTCTAACAATGGAGTATAGTTTTTTATTTTTTATATTTTTTTGATGATCTACCAAAATATAGTTCTAAAGATTTCTCTGAGCTTCTCCTTTTTAGGCTATCCATAAGTTTTTTTTCTTTACGTTTTAATTCCAAAAATCTATCATTTCCACTTTGTAGAATAACCCACACTACCATGCCCTATTAAAGAAAAACTCAAGATTACAAATAGATGATAAAATCCCACTCCAATAAAAAATTCAATCATACTTGTAAAACCCCAATTTGATCTTGTGAGTTGAGTAGAAAAACATAAGCCAAGTTCATAATTAAATTTTAGAGCATTGAAATATTCTATTCATACAATCAAACTCGAGGAGAATTTGATGAGGTCAAAAAAATAATTTTTAAAAAATAAATAAATAGCAAATTATTTGGAATAAGATTTGAATTTACTTTTTTTTCATTAAATAGAAAGGGTTTATCGACTCATAAGAACAATTTAAAACATCAAGTTTAATTTTAATATTATATATAGTTTTCAAAAGGTGGAAAGTTGAATTTATTAAGGTAATTAATTAAATGGATGAGTATATTAATTTGACTAGTTGACCATGACCATGACTAAAAGCTTAGATATGATAAGTCTTGTGCTAGATTTCACAACTATAAATTCAATAACTTTACCGTTTAAAATCTCAATATAATTGTAAAATTCTTTATCATGAATTCTCAAATAAACTTAAGGATTATTTAAAATTGCATTTCAAATTATGTTTTATAAAAATTTTAAATTTTTTTATTTTAAATTATTCTTTTATGTTTTAGAATTATTTTAATGTGCTGATATAACAAAATAATATTTAAACTTATATATAGTTAGGAATTGCATTTAATTGTTATATAAACTTTAAAAATATATTTAATTAATATTTTTTATAGAATCTTGATATTTTTGAGGTGATAATATTAAAAATAAAAAATATATATTTTTAAACCAAAAAAATATTTTAAAAAAGAATTATATATCTTAATACCACATGCACTTGAAAACACTATGCATAATAATCGAGAAAAAGCAAGAGTATTAATGCATGATCAAGTTCGAAGCTCACATAACACAAATTTGATCAGCTACTGAAACTTGAAACTTAAAGAATTAGAATAAGATTAAAAAAAAATTAAGAGTTTAATAATAATTTATCATTAAAACCACAGACCACTCAACTTGTCATTTAAAACTTGATTATGAAGGCGTGAACGGTCCATCAAACCACATGCAAATTCTTTACACCTTTTTTCTTGAAGGATAATCCTAGGTGATGCCACTTAAGGTTAGTTATTGGATTTATTTTTTAGAAATTATTATTTTGAGTTCTATCAATTTTAGAATTATTAAAAATTTATATAGATATTAATTTTAGATTCATTAAATTAGTTAATATATATGAAAACTACTTCAGACATTCATGTTAATTAAAAAAAATAGTAAGCAGAAATAAAAACACCCCAGCTTTCTCGGTGACTATTTATTTTTGCTGTTTTATTTGCTTGAATATTTCCACGTCGTTTTCAACATGGGAGTCCCCCGTTCCCAATACGGCGTCATCCCATCCCATCACAGAGAAATTTCAACAAGAAGATGGGTATCGATTCTCTCAGTCGCAAACTCTGCCACCCATGGATTTGCAAAGCTTGAAAAAATTGATAAAAACAACTTTATATGACTAGCGATTTATAATGATACATTTTAATCATGTTTAACCTCGACTTTAGTAATTTTCCAAACTAATGATGCGCTGTATAGAATCCTTGATCTTGACCTTGAGAGAGAGAGACAAGTTAAGTTCCGAAAAAAAAGAAGAAGATTTTAATTAGATGATTTTTATAATTATGTTAAGGGTTAAATTAATTTTTTAATATAAAAAAATATCTAAATATAGTTTAATGTGTTTTTGGTAGAAAAAAAATTAAAACTATATAGGTATTAACTTGATGTGATATAGATGACTTGATAACTTTAAAAATAATCCGGATAACCGATAAAAATATAATTTAATTAAAAATATCAAGACAAATATTAAGATAACATTGTTTTTTTTAATATTGATATGATAATATATTATATTAACTCGCATCAACTAATGTTAACTTGTCAAATCTACTAACTAGGTCATGAAATCCTAATAACTTTATAAAAAATATTAAACAAAATTCAACCCAATTCTCAATTAAACCAAAGTTAAAAGATGAAATTTAAAATAAAAATCAACTAAATAAATAAACTGAGTTGATCCAAGTTAATACTCCAAACCTTGGTAATAAGACTGAGGTAACTCTATAAAAAAATAAATCAAAACAAATTATGAAATTTAATTCACAATCAACTCAATATTAAAGGATGGAATTAAAAAATAAAATAAAAAAACACAAAAAATCACCAAAGTCAACCAAACAAACTCATAATCAGGATTATGAAACTAGAATAACCTTCTAAAATGAAAACTGAAACAAATTATTAAGACTATGATAACTCCATAAAAAATATAAAAAAATAAATTATAAACCTTAATTTCTAATCAATTTAATATTGAAGGATTAGATTGAAAATAAAATAAAATATTTAAAAAGAACAAAAAAACTCAAATAAACTCGAGTTAACTTGTCAAACTCGTGTGAGGAGACCGAGATGACTCTATAAAAAAAAATAATAAAAAATTATTATTATGAAGCCTGATTCTTAATTAATTCAGTGTTGAAAAATGAAGTTAAGAAAAAAATAAATGTAAGAAACATGAAAAAAAACCCTGAATCAACAAGGTCAACTCACAAAACTCGTTACCCTTGTCATAAGATCGGGAAAACTTAATAAAAAGCAAATTAAAATAAATTATGAAGTTAAATACCGAATAAACTTAATATTGGAGGATAAAATTTTAAAAAAAATATATATATTGAAAACTAAAAAAAAGTTATCAATTTTTTTAGATGACTAGGGTGTAAAATGCCTTGGCATTTCACTATTTACTACTAAAGTGAAATGCCATGGAGTTTTAGTAAGTTACTAGATCATTAACTTGCGCTATATTGTGAGTCGGGTCAATCTTTTCTTGAACACAAAAATTGTTCAGATATTGCTATTGTTTTTTTTTTATAGTGGAAAAAAATTTAAATAATATAAGGGTTGATTCGGTGTAACCCGATTGAATATGTGAGTCCAAAAACAATCTATATAGCTCATAAAAAAATAGTTTGACTAAAACAAAAGGAAATTCAAGATGATATCTTTTTTTAATATTAAAATAACAATATACTAAATTGACTTTGATTAACTTGAGTTTACATGTCAAATTTATAACTTGAGTTATGAAACTATGCTAATCCCATAAAAAAAACAATTAGAATTAAATTATAGAGTCTAATTCCCAATCAAACCAAAATTGAATGAAAAAGTTGGAAAAAAAACTTGAGTTAACAAATCAAACTTGCGATCTAGATTATAACATTGAGATAACCTTATGAAAAAAAATTAATTAAAAAAAATATAAGAAGCAACTTGAGTCAATTCACTAAACTCGTAATCTGGATCATCAAAGTGTGATAACTTTATAGAAAAAATAACTTGATTTAACTCGGGTTAACCTACCAAATCCGCGACTTTTGTCATGAGATTGGTATAACTCTATAGAAAGTAAATCAAAATAAATTATGAAGCTCAGTTTTTAATTGTTGTTATCTGATCTAATGTTGAAAGATAAAATTTATAAAAAAAAATAACACAAAAAATAAGCAAAGTTAATCCGGGTTAACCCGTTAAACATTATTCTCGAGTATAAAGCCAAAATAGCCTAATAAAAAGAAAATCAAAACAAATGATGGAATCTAATTCTCAATCAAACACAGTATTAAATGATAAAATTAAAGAAAAATCAATTAAAAAAGAGTCAATTGAGTTAATCTATTAAACCTGCAACTTAGGTCATTAGACATGGATAACCCAATAAAAAAAATTTAATATTGAAGGACCCATGACCCATGTGATGAAACCAAGATAACTATTTAGAAAAAAATATAAAAAAATCCAATTTAACCAAGGTTGAAATGCCCTAACTAGAAACCTTAATCATGAGACTATGATATCCTTCTAAAAAATAAATTAAAATAAATTATGAAGTTTGATTACTAATCGATCATGTGTTGAATAATAAAATTAAAAAATATAATTAAAAATAAAACATGAAAACGACTCCAGTTTACTCTAGTTAATCCTTAAAGCACTATTCATAAATCATGAAACCAAAATAATATAATAGAAAAAATAAAATAAATTATGGATTCTAATATATAATCAACGTAATATTAAAGGATAAAATGAGAAAAAAATTAATTAATGAAAAGAAAAATAAGACCTAAATTAAATTTGGTTAACCTGTTAAACCAGTAATTAATATCATGAGAGTGTGATAACCCAATAAAAAAATAATATTAAATAATAAATTATTAAAAGAAAAAAGATATTGATTGAAAAAAATAGTAAAGTATTGTCCCAATAAATATTATTGTGTGTTAAATATGTTTATGGTTAATAAAAACATATTTAATATTAAAAAATTAAATATAAAAACAAAAAAAAACTACTATTTTAATACATAATACAAAAAAACAAAACAAAAAAACTACTATTTTAATACATAATACAAGAAGCAGCACAATAAATACCTTCCTCTTTAAGTTTGTAGTTAATAATCTGGACAAGAGTATAGGAGGATTCATCGCATCTTCGTATGTCTTTCTCTAGGCTGACATTCATTGCCATGCTTAACGTTAAAGCAACCTTCCCATTTGTTAGAATTTTTAGTCCATAATTACACCAAGTGTCAAAAGCATATGGAAAGTGCTCTTAACTCTTATAGCTCAAGCGTGTAAGATATTAAGCAATAGTTATTTTTTAAAATTATTTTTATTTAAAAATAAATACAAATAATTTTTTTAAAAAAATTAAATTTATTTTTCACACTAGTATGATAAAATAATGTGAAAAATATCAAAAAATAATCTGAAATAAAAAAAATATATTAAAAAATATTTTAAGCAGGCTATTAGATTACATCATCCACGAACTAGAAAATCAAACCAAATTTTATATGATTTCACATGGAAAGTGCTCTAAACATAACCTTCGATGAAGTTTCGAGGAGTAGGGAATTCGAGAAGGAGTCCATACGTTCCAAGTCAGTGTTCAATGCGAAGTAAAGCAACAAACGACAGCCAAATCCCCCAAACCCTAAGTATATAATAAAAGCTTGTTGAACGAGTAATGGCAGGACAAAGTCCTCTTGAATTAATCCCCATTATTCTCACACCACTAGTAAAAATGAAAGCTCGGAGAAGTTGTCCCGAGGGAGGCCTTAACCGAGCTGTGTAAAATCGCTAGTAATCGGTTTTTGATTATTAAAAACCCACAGACCCTTGTTCAATGAATGTGAAATTCAACATATCAAACAATAATAAAACTGTGTTCAAATCTAAGTAGATAGGCCATCCACATCTAATATTACACACAACCACGACTAAGTGCATTGTTTCCTCGAGACATTACCTCTCCATTGATTTGAGTTGAGCATTATCATCCGTATTGTCGATCTCTAGTGGTTGAGATAGGGTGGAGAATTTATTATTGGTTATTTTTTAAAATATTTTTTGACCTCTCCATGGATTTGAGTTGAGCATTATCATCCTTATTGTCGATCTCTAGTGGTTGAGATAAGGTGGAGAATTTATTAGTTGTTATTTTTAAAAATATTTTTTATTTAAAAATATATTAAAATAATATTTTTTTATTTTTAATATTAATATATTAGATTGATCTAAAATAACCCGAAAGAAATTAATTTAAAGTAAAAAACAAGAATTTTAGAAATTTTTAAAATACTTTAAATTGCAATAATAAATAGGATTCGTAAGTTTCTTTTCATGACAAAGTTTTTCCTTTTTTATGTTGATTGATCTATCCATTCTCGGCATGCACTGAGTGATTCATGACAACTAACTCATCCAAGACTGCCCTTTAGAGGATTGTGTTCATTGATAATTCGAGAACTGTCGGATATTATTTTCGTGTGCTGTTTTTATTTTTAAAAATTGTAAAATACGACACGATAATTTTTCAAGAAAAAAGGTTTTTCAAAAGTTGTACTAAAGATTGTTGGTTAATTTTTTTTATTATCAATAAAAGAATAAAAAAGAGTAAGTTTTATGTTTATATTTCTAAAACTCCAAAAAAATAAAACAAAAGGGGATAACAAACAATTCTTTAATTCTGTAAAATCATCATCTCGCAATGCTTCTGGAAGTTTGGACTTGCCTAGATCTCTGCCCATTAATGTAATAAATAAATAAATAAATAAATAAATAAGCTTAGTATAGACCTCTATCGGCTAATTAATAAAATAAAATGGTGACATGGCGATGCGTGCATAGGGTTGAGAACCCTGATAAAATTAACATATCTTACAGTAAAATGGTCCTAACTCTCCGTCAATTTAAAAATATTTCTATACATTTGCTTTTATCCTTTTCAGGCCATTATTTTGTAGTGATATCTTGTCTCGTTGAAAAGAAATCATAGCTGGGGCCAATTGGACTTCTAATTATTTCAATCTTCAAAGCTGTTTGCCTTCTATTATTCCCTTCTTTTGTTTTTCCAACTATCCTTTTTATGCTTCTAGTATTGGTTTGGAAAATAAATTAAAATATTTTTTTTTAAATTTATTCTTAATATAGCTCAATAAAAAAATCTAAAAATATAAAAATAATTTTTAAAAAATAAAATAAAATATTTTTAAAATACAAAAACAAATAAATTTATGTCACGATCTCCATACTAGCTTGGTTTCCAGTTGGTAACGTATTGGCATTTTGAAGTTTGAACGAATGACATGAAATCAGAAGATTGGACTGTCCTTTGTGTAGAGACATTTCATTTAGATGTTAGGTAAAAGGGCTATCTATCTATCTATCTATCTATGCCTTCACTTTCTCAGCTACACAGATCTTCCATACCTATCATCCGAATATTATCGTATCCATATCAATTAGTGATTTAAATAATTGAAAATGAAGTTCCTTCACGGTAGGATGTTCCCTCTTCGTCTTCGTGTTGTTAGTCCACATCCCAAGACACACAAGTCAGAGAGTTATCTTATTTTTTAAAAAAATTAATATGGTTTTCTGGATGAACTTATTTCTAATTTAATTAATCTTATAAATTTTAAAATTAATAATTATATATATTTTTAATGATTATAAAATTTATAGTACTCAAATTAGTAATTTTTAAAAAACAAATTCAAGATTTAATCGATTAAACTGTACCCTTTAAAATTAAAATCATTTTATACTTGAGTTAAATGGAAGTGAGTATTCTGCACTGATCTAGTTTTTGTTTTTGATAATATTTTAAAAGTACAATTTATTTAAAAAAGGTTTTATATTAATAATTTTTAAGTATTTTTAATGTAATATATTAAAAAAATAAAAAAAAAATTAATCTAAAAACAAGAAAAGGTTGATGTTAAGGAAGTTTTAAGATTATTTTTTTTCTCCATGAATATACGCAGTTTGGACGTGGATATATGAAAGAATCGATTGATGTAAACTTAAACATATCGATCTAAGAATGTCTTGACCATTGAAACAAAAATAAAGTATCTGACTGTATTGCGTATTGTCAGCAAGCAGCTAAAATGGATGGAGGAACCTGAAGAAGATTGATGGAAGCCATACTCACTGGTTAATTCCTCGTGCAAGCTTGTTGCACACTGATGAGTTGACTCAAATGAAAAGTTTAATTCTTTCACAGGGAAGAAGAAGAAGAAGAAGAAGCAGCCAGCATGTTGCACACTGATGAGCTGACTCAAATGAAAAGAAGGAGAAGAAGAAGAAGAAGAAGAAGCAGCCAGCATGATTTAGCTACATGGCAGGGCAGGAGGCAAGACCCACAAGCTTCAACGGGAAAAGCATGTCATGTGCAAACCGTGAAAATGGGAAGAGGACAAGGGAATATAAAGTTACCTTGGCAAATTACAGTCTTAATTCAATTAATTGCGCATGAATGGAGTCAAAATGTAAAAAAAAATAAATATATAAAAAGTAAAAGGGAGGCCTGCTTAATTTCTGGAATAAAAGTGGTCCCAAGCTTCATGTCAATGTAACCCTGATGACCAGGTTCCAAGGCAAACTGGCCTGTTGGCTTATATGCTTTTCAAGTGAATATCATAACTTAAAGGTTAATGCCACAGTCTGATCCACCATGTTTCAGTAACTTTATTTTTTTTTATTATTAATATGTTAACTTATATATATATATATTTTAACTAATTTTATAGATATTAGAGTTAAAAATTATATAAACCTCTTAATTATAAGAAAACATAAACTCATAACTATGAGAAGAAAAACTAAAATTTAACCAATTGTGCTACTCATGTTTGTTTCAATAAATAACTCGATCCATATGGAATGGTAAGAGAGATGCCCTGTCACTGGCTCATCACCGGCCATTCGTTACCAGTATGCTCTGCCAAAAGTTAACTCACCCTTTTCAGTGGTTCTTCTCCTTCCGAAGTATCCATGGCGGATTATTCAACATTCAAGAACAACGTGGTGAAATCTGAGCATGAAAAAGGTAGCTCATTTCACTCGAGCAAGGCCACAGGACAGTCTGTTTTGTCCCCACATAGGCGAGTATTCATCAAATGCAATGAATATGTTGCTTTCAACTTAACTGTGTCAATCATCTCTTTCCTCTCTTTGAAACCTCACAGGCCACCAGCCATGGTACATCATCGAGGTACATTAATATGGACAAGCTGCTGTAATGACTCAACACACGTTTTACATTGTTTAACATGAATTATGTTTTCCAGCAATTCATCAAGAGCAGCCCATATAAAAGATAGTGTTTGTTTGTGAGGTGTGTCGCGCGATGCTACTCACAAAAAACATGTAAAAATGCCACCTTCTGAGATAATATATTTGCTGGCTACCATTGCCACCACTGAATTATCTGCTTTAGCTACATGAGCAAATGGGAGGTGGCATAGATTAAGGGATAAACGTCCACATGTTTAAAAGTGAACTTCCTCATCGATATAACACCAAAAGAAACAAGTTGCATCTGCCTGACCTTGGATGATTGGATCAAGAAACCAATTCTGGTGTCGCAAGAACAGATCAATAATTGACATGCGTAGAGTACTGTTTTGTGAGTTCTAGACCAAAGTAGAGATGACTCCAGATGAGTCATTATTTTCACCCAATATTTTTGTGTTCATGAAAAATCCAAATCCATAAATAAGGTGTTACCTCAATCTAATATAGATTTCACATCCTACTAAATCCAGTATATTTTAATTTATTTATGAGTTCAGCCCAAATCATTTTAGATTTTATAAAATATTAAATATTTTTTTATGAAATTGATTACACGTCAAACTCAATTGAACTTAAAGATTCATGTTAGAATCATAAGATTTTGTCTTTAGAATATTTACATTAATTATTTATATGAGAGATAATCATTTTCTTACATCTATAAATATATAAAAGAGCTTTCAAGAAATCTATTATATTTTTCATTTTATTAATAATATATAAGTGATATTTATTTTTAGTTAATATCATAAAAAACAAAAAACTTTATAGACAACAAATGTTGAAGGATTATAAATATCTATTAAATCACTTAAATAAAAAGATCTTTTCTTTCACTAAAGACAACAAATGTTGAAGGATTATAATATCTATTATAATATCTATTAAATCACTTAAATAAAAAGTTTATTTTTTTCTAATCTAAAAGCAAGCACACACATTTATGTATAGCATTAATCACAAAACACCAAACACCAACGACAAGCACCCTTGTTCTTGAAATTTAAACCTTTTATTTTCATTTATTCTAATTCTTGTCTAAAATTATTAATTTTATTATCAAATAATTTTTAAGTTTCACTTGTATAGATTGTTTCTGCATATACCAGGAATAGTTTCATCAAATCTTCCATATGTTTCAATTCTTAGAGTTAAGAAGGAAATAAATAAGAACATAAACATTTGATTAAGCATATAACAAACACCAAATAATAGTTCCCACCATTATTATTTGGTACGCCGATCACCTTTATCTATCCTCTTCTTTGGTGACCTTTGATAATGACATAATAGTTCCCACTATTGGATGCCAAACAATCCACGGTTGATGGATCATGTCATCTTATCAAATTCCCTGAAAACGATTATAATTGACTATATCTATGTGCCACATGCCGCATGTTAGTAAGCTTTATATCCGGACAATACATTATTACATTAATATCATTGAACTGGTGCCATCCTGTTCACCTCTCTCTCTCTCTCTCTCTGATTTGACATCATTTATGAACTGTAAGTTACGAACAATAACATTGTACTCCTTTTGTTCTCAAGCTCCTTTTCCTGTGATTTCACGCCATGGTACTGTTTTCAGCCATACCAAGTTAATTTGGTGGGAGGGGTCCTCAAATTCGAGCATGGCGCCTGCCTACGTTAGCAGGGCAGCTAGCCTAGTACGAAGGGGAAGCTGTCTTGCATGCTCAATGCAGTGTGTGTGGATAAAGTTGCAAATTAAAGCGGTGGTTCTGGTAAGGAGACGCGCGGTGAAGGGCCCTCACACTCGTTGAAGTATACAGATGGAGCTGCAATGGAGGATGGAATCAAAAGCAATTGGATAAGTTGTTGAAAGCCATTCACTTTATACCAAATATATTGAGAGGTCTGTGAGAAGCATAAGCTCAAGAAGCACATCCATGCATTATGAAAGATATGATCTTTACATGGGAGTGACATTATTCTTGTGAAAGGAAAGAAATATACTATATATATATATTTTGAAAATAAATTGGTACATTTTCTATTACCCTCGTCATAAACCCAAATCCAATAAAATCCCACGTCTTTGCATATGAATATTGAATGTAGATAATCCGAATAGAGGTTGATTAGAAGAAAAATAATAATCAAACATTAAAAGAGAAATAGTTGTTTTAACTTTTCTTTACTTGTTTTTCATTCTCCGATAAAAAAAGTTAAATAAAATGCTATTTCTATACATTTTTTTAAAAATATCAACAATATTTATTGCAATAGAATTTTTTGTACTATATTTTATTTTATTTAAAAAAATATATGTTTTTTGGGTTTCTTATGAAATTATTTAGATTCCAAGCTTCATTATTCATATCATGGTTTTGAAGAGTTTGTCTGTGTTATTTTTATATTTATTTAATTAAATTTTTTTAAACTTATCCTTTAATATATATTAGATAAAAACTAATACAGTTTATTTTTAAATTTATTAAGTTAATCGGTCATGTCAAATTATTAAAATAATTATATATTAAATATAATTTATTTTTCTAATTTTTTTTTATTATTAAAATGCATATAAATAAAACAATAATACTCAAACTATTCAAAAAATTATATTATCGGCTCCTGTGGAGAGGTGCTGTGAGGGGTTCCTTTGGCGGGCCAGGCAAGGAAGAGGGTGACAGTCACACCATGCATGTACACACACGAAAGCATACAGCGAATGTTTCCCGGATCACTGTTCTACAGGTAAGAAGAAGAAGAAGAAAAACACCGTTCAAAATTGGCAAACTCATGAAACAGTGTGGAATTGTCCGAAGCACAGAGCTTTTCCAAGAGGTGATTGAAAGTCGGCTGCCCCACGAGTGCTCCAACACGAAAAGTTACGGCCCTTTGAATTTTCCATCTTTTTAATTCACCAATGAATTTGCCCTTTTTCAAAATAGACACGCACACACCCACCAACACTGACGTGGATGGTTTATTTAAATTAAAATAAAACTATCTAAAAGAATTTTCTATGTAGATAAATTAATTTGAGAATATCCCTTTGTTAATGTCTAAAATGACAAGCTATAGCGTCCTGGTAAACGCCTTACCTGCGGCATCAACTATTGCCTTGTGTGATTGGAAATAGCCAATTAGATTTACGAAAAAAACTAGAAATTAATCAATGATCCAATCTGGATCCTTTACATGATAGATCTCAACAAAAAACTTAAGAGTACATGCAACAAGTAATTAAGAGCAGTAGTTTCTCGTATTGATGATGTTTTAAAATTTCAAGTAATTCAAAAATATAATTATTGGATTGGATAATTAGTTAATTAATTATCTATAACAATTGCATATATTTTTTCTAGACAAGGTAATTAATAATTTGTAGTTGATTTTGGATATACCAAGATGATTTATAGCTAATATTTGTAAAAGATTATTTTTTTATAGAGATAAAAACTCTTTAATATTTAAATAAATATCTTTTTTTTTAAATACAATAATATCTTAAAAAAATATTCTAAAAACATATGTGCAGCATAGAATAAAGATTGTAAACATTTATTTTAAAGATCTCATAGTATATTTATAGCACACGAATCTTATATTTTTATAAAAATAAGAATTTGAAGTATAATTTTATTGTAATAATTTTTAATAAGAAATAAATATTTCTTTTATATATATATATATATATATCAATATTCAATAAAAATATGGTGAATTCCTGAAAAGCTTTTACACATCTAAAAATATTAAAAAATTAAAATTTAATATGTCAAATATAACTGACTTCATAAATATTGAACTCTTTTTATAGCTTAAATTCAAAAGGGATGGGTGTGCTATGGCTATCCCTTAGATGTGTTTAGAAAAAATATCTAATTTTTTAGGCGTGTCCTAAACTTGATATATTAATAAGTCTAATTATATCTAATTTTAGTTAGTGCTAAATCCAACAAGCTTTTATCACAGTTATAAAAAATTTATATTTATAGATTTTTTTACTTTAATATTTTTTAATAAAAACATGCTTATAAAAACTTATTTAACGAGTGACCCTTCTAGATAAGCAGCTTTGTGATTCAAAAAACAATGACGCTTTCATGTCAATGCCCTTACGAGGCAGTGATGAGTTTCATGAGCTCTAAATCCGATCCATGCACCGTTAGGAAGATTGACCCGGATTTGAATGCTACCATCCACACTACTCTACCATAATATTTTTTTATTATATAAAATTTATTTTTGATATTAATATATTAAAATAATGAAAATAATTTAAAACTATTTTTTTTGTAAGCGTCTTAAAAGTAACCCGCGGTAGCATCCGGTTACCTAAGTGTACCCCACCTAGCATATACTTCCTCTTTCATAAGCCGACACGTAATAAACTAGCTCAGCAGAAACGATGATTTAACCAATGCAAAAATGACACTAGCTCACATAACTATACCTTGGTACGCTGTCGCATTCCACGTGGATTCATGTGAACCGCATTTCATGCAACACCCATTATATTGCCGTACATGATATCATTATCATTTTTGCCCTGTTTGAATGATCTGTCTATTCCTAGAGGAGTTTCAAGAGCACCAATGAAATCTATTATTTTTTTTATTTCCGCTGTTACAATCCTGAATAATTATTTCAGAATTTTTTTTTAATACTTTCATTCTTGTAAATATACCTCCTAGATGCGTTATGTTAATACGCAAAAAATTTAGATATCATTTAATTATTATTTAAGAAAAAACAAAGACAATATAATACGTTTTATTATAAAAGTATAGTTTTTTTTATAGAATATATTTGTTCTTCCTATTTTAAGACACTAATTAAACATAATCTAGTACTTTTTTTTTTATTCTCTGATTAGGATTTAGGATGCATTTTTTTAAAAATTATTCAAGAAAAAATAATTTTAACTTACACATAAACTTATCCACAAACATCTTGACATCCAATAGAAGAATAAACCGTGATTCGTGTTATGAACACCGTTCACATCTAATCAGAATTTGTAATAATTTCATTTTACCAAATAATATTACAACAAATTCAAGCACAAAATGATAAGTAAAATAGGAAATTAGTTATTGGCTAAGCCAAAAATTAAAGAGTTATTATCCAAAATATAAAATCCATCAGTTCAAGGACTCTCTCTATTACCAAAGTGTGTGTGGAGCCCAAAACTGGACCTTTGCTTTGCTGGCTTGAAGCTCTCCATTGTTGGTCTTTTATGGGGCTTGTCTACTAGTTAAGACCAGAGAGAGAGAGAGAGAGAGAAGGGTGACAGAGAGATACAAGTTGGGTCCAGCTTCACTTTTGTTATAACGCACAACCCCTTTCAACTTCTCTTTCAACAATTTCATCATCTACAAAACCACTAAAGAAAACTGGTAAAACCCCTCTGTGCTTATGCTCTCCTGATTCCGTTGGATCCATAGATCTAACACTCTGATAAGCCCACAATAAGTATTTCTTTGTTTAGCTGTTTCAGTTAGTGGCTTCGAAGGACAAGTCAAATTATAACAAGGTAAGCTTGGAAAAGAAGAAAAAAAGTTTGGTTCTCTTTGTTCTATAATAATCAGTTAAATTATGGTGATTAATGAGTCATTGCTGATTTGTATAATCATGGGTTTTGATGATTCAATGTTAAATGTCAGACCTTCTGGATTTTTCCAATGGCTGACCAAACCGTGAAAAAAAAGTGGGCTTTGACTACTCCTTTTCTTTTCAAAGGTTCTTTCTTATTTATTTTTTCATTATTAGGGCGTTGGGGTTTTTGTTTAGAGAGAGAGAGAGAACATAATTGTTTTGTTACCATAGGCCTTGATTTCACATGTTGTTTTGCAGTTCATGGATTGAAACTAGCGGCAAAGGAAGCTTGTTTCATATATTTTATTGATCTGTTAAACCTCAGCGATACAGCTACTGATTTCTTTGTGAATTTATTTTTTGTTGGTTTTCTTTTGCAAAACTAGCTTGCTGATAACTAGAGCATGGTGAGGTCAGGATTGGGGTTTTTGATCAACAATTTGTCTTGTTGAGCATTGAGTATTCAGTAGCGGGTTTTTATCTGAATTTTTTAGGCCTCCGGTGGAAGATTATTCATTTTGTTTTGTCATTGATCTTGTTGTAGAGCATACTTACTGTGTTGTAAAGTAGAGGAGGACACAAATCGTTCTGAGGTTTCTAGGTCAGAGTTCTTTCGGGCACTTATTAAATGCGGATTATTTGGAGGGTGTTTGGATGAGATGAGGGATGTTATCTGGGTTGATGAACTTTTTGAGGGCCTGCTTCCGGCCGAGGCCTGATCGATATGTTCACACAAATTCAGATACTGGTGGTCGCCAAGACGGGCTGTTGTGGTACAAAGATCATGGGCAGCACGTGAATGGTGAATTTTCAATGGCAGTAGTGCAGGCCAACAATTTACTTGAGGATCAGAGTCAGCTTGAGTCGGGAAGTTTGAGCCTACATGAATCTGGCCCGCATGGTACTTTTGTTGGGGTTTATGATGGACATGGAGGGCCTGAGACATCACGCTACATCAACGATCACCTCTTTCAGCATCTCAAGAGTAAGTTAATGAACTCTTCTGCATGTATTTTTGACTTTGTGTTTCCTGGTTTTTGCCTATCCTTGTTATACTTGCTGAGAATACCAATGTAAAGGGTAAGGATTTGATGACAGAAAGTGAAGAACCATGCTGTAGGTGAAACCTTATTGTGAAAAAAGGCTCCTGCTGGGTGGAGATTTACCCAGTTGCTGTCCAATCCCGTACGTTGCTATTTTCTGAGGGTGTTGAGTCCAAAATATCACAGAATCACAAATGCCATTGTTGTTGTTTGGTTCTAAATCTTAAAAGTTTTTTTCAAATAACCCAAATAGGTATCCTGGTCGCACTTGAAGAGGGGTTTTATGACTGGTGTTGTCTTAGGTTGATGGTATGATAGGCACATGGGTGGACAAGGGTCAAGTGTTTAATTCATCATTGATTTAAAAATATGGAGGTTTCTAGTTGTGGATCTATGTTCCTTTCTTTCTCCACTTTTTTTTGCAATAAGTTCAATTTGATTTTAAATTTATCTTCATGGTGGGCTTTTGGATATTAAGTCTATTCTATGCACTAAAATTTTCAGGTTTAATACTTATCTGCAGGGTTTACTTCGGAGCAACAATCGATGTCAGTGGAAGTGATACGGAAGGCATTTCAAGCAACAGAAGAGGGTTTTCTTTCTCTTGTTACTAAACAGTGGCCCATGAAACCCCAAATTGCAGCAGTTGGATCCTGCTGCCTGGTTGGTGTTATCTGTAATGGAAACCTTTACATTGCCAACCTCGGTGATTCACGTGCTGTTTTGGGTAGAGCTGTGAAGGCAACAGGGGAAGTTCTGTCTATTCAGCTATCTGCTGAGCACAACGCTTGCATAGAATCTGTGAGACACGAACTGCACGCCTTGCATCCTGATGACTCACAGATTGTAGTTTTAAAGCACAATGTGTGGCGTGTAAAAGGTCTTATACAGGTAAGCTGTTCACTATCCAAAAACTTGTTATTATGTTCTTCTTTTTTCACTTGAAAAAGGTGTGGACCATACCCTCAGTTTCCTGTCCTTGTAGACTTGTATTCTAGACACTGATTATTGTCGATTGATGTATTAAGAGCTTGAGGGCATTTTATACAATGAAAGGAGTTGGAACGTGGTATTTTTAAAATTCAGAATCAATTTCAGTTCCCATTCTCTTTGGCATGAGAAGATGGCCTCACTCTGAGGCATTGTTGTTGGTTTCCACTTTGCAGCAATTGGTGGATATGGGTAGAGTCAGCTGGAGCTGGCTGTCTATTTATATCTGGAAAAGTATTCTCCCCAGCTAGCTTGATGTTCTTTGGATCTGTTAGGCTTTGTTGTGACTGTTTGTAAGTAGTCTTCAATACCTGGATAGCTGAGGTTGATATCACCCTATGGGATAAGATTTTGAGTGGCTTTGCAGTCATAGTCTTTTTAGTGGTGTTGTTTATAGCTCTATCAGCTCTATGACCTTGTTACTTTTAGGTACCTGTATTATCTTTTAGAAAAATGATCATGCGGTTATAATATGGAGAACTACAAAATCGAGTCAATGGCACACACCTTCTATTACTTGACTGCTTTTAGGCAAATACGAATGTGCATTCTGTGACTTGAATCAGATAATTTGACATGCTATGCCAAATAGGGTTAATATTTCATGGTGTTAGATCAACTGTTTTTCTTAAATTTCATGAAATACTTTTTGATATGTTGCAGTTTTGACTTAATGCAACCTTGCTTTTGAATTTGTTGACTGATGATCGCAATCCTTTGACCTAGTAGGTTTCCAGATCTATTGGTGATGTATATTTGAAGAAGGCCGAGTTCAACAGGGAACCTTTATATGCTAAATTTCGACTTCGAGAACCTTTTAAAAATCCAATATTGAGCGCAGAACCATCAATATCAGTGCACCAGCTGCAGGCTCATGATCAATTTATTATATTTGCCTCTGATGGCCTTTGGGAGCACCTAAGCAATCAAGAAGCAGTTGATATTGTTCAAAATCATCCACACAATGTGAGTAACATATATCTCCGTGGTAGAAATTGTTAATGTTTAACGATTTTCTCCTGCTTGCAACATGTTCTCTCATCATCATCCATGCATAGAGAAACAATAGGGAAATTGCACATTCGGACTGTACCTTCAGTTAGAATAGTTGTCTGTTTCCGTGCAAACTTAATTTATCAACTTTTTGCTTGTGAAATCAACTTCTCTTTGGAAGAAAGAGAGAGGTTTTCAGCCCCAAATGTTTCCTGTTTCTGTTCTTCTCTCTCTCTCTCTTGTTTTTCTCTTGAAAACATAGTTAGATTATCTTCATCAAGAGTAAATAGTAACTTTGGGTCTTGAAATGCTGTAAACAGTCCCGCTGATAAAAAAGTGTTTGTAGTGCTCTTCATCCAAAATTTTAACTAGTACGGTCTTGCATGCCTCTAAATTAGTACTTGTTTGCAATTGGAAATGGAAAGTTCACCATTTTCTGTTACTGAGTGTTTCAGTTGCAAATTCAACTGTAGAATTGGGCTGTCAAGCAAGCCTCCAAACTCATTCTTTGAAGTTTTTTTCATGTTCTCTTACATTTTGCTTCATATTCTATTCTCATCCCTGGCTCCATATTTTAATGCTTGTTTAATTGAATAAACATAAAATAAACCAAGAGGTCTCATAATTTTGGTGATGGATTCATATCCTACAGGGAACTTAATGCGTGTGGTACTGTAAACTTCAAGATGAATCCATTTATGAAATTGTTTGTTTTGTTCATGCAGGGAAGTGCAAGGAGGCTTGTAAAAGCTGCCTTGCAAGAAGCAGCGAAGAAGAGAGAAATGAGGTATTCAGACCTGAAAAAGATTGATCGTGGTGTACGGCGGCATTTCCATGATGACATAACTGTGATTGTTGTGTTCCTTGACTCTAATCTTGTAAGCAGGGCTAGCTCAGTCAAGTGCTCAAATATATCTGTTAGAGGGGGTGGAATCAGCCTGCCTCCCAACACACTGGCTCCTTGTACCACACCAGCGGAAGCTGGCAGGCTTTGATAAAGCTATATCTCATGTTTTTGTCTCTTGTATTATTCTCGTGTGAATACCAGGTAGCTTCTGAAATAGATAAGAGGAGCCGCCCTTCAAATTCTTTAATGTACACTGTTACTTTTAACTGAACTCTTACTTGAATTTAGTTTCTGTGCGAAAAACTCTAGAACTGGGTAAGTACAAGGTCATGATTATTATAGTTACTTCTCGGGTAGGTTTCTGCCCTTAGTTTTCTTTGCCTTTATCTGTGTTTTGCTTCTGTGAATTGTACGACGAGGCAAATTAAGCTCCCTTTCTCCTCCCCTGCTTGCTTGCTGCTTGAAATTTGATTTTACCGGACACTGACACGGAACAGAGTTTCAGCTGCTATGAATTCGGGTACTGGCAGGTTCTAGAACGGGGTTTTCATGGAGACAGCGTGCACTGGAAGCAGTTCTAATTGGGAAACAAAACATAAGATTAACAATGAGCCAGGTAATGTTATTCTCATGAAAATACATTGATTTGACAGAATTTAACAGTTTAAACTGAAAATGACCTGGAGGAAATGGCCATGGGATTCAGTTTGTAGTTTTTGTGAGATGCTGCTGGATGTAGTTGAGTAGGTTGTCCAAAAATGGAGACTTTGCTGAGGTGAGAATATTTCCATGATGGTTTTAGTGTTATTTGTTTGATACATGGAACGGATTCATTCATCTGCTGTTTGATTCAAGCCACAAATATGACCGCACCTCGTTGTATTGGCGAATTTTCTGTTTGATAAATGATGAGAAGACGACTGCACCTATGTGCTTGTGGTGCTAGCAGATGAAGTTCATTTTTCTGCTCATGTTCCTCTGATGATTCTCGGTCTTCTGACCTCGTTAACGGGCTTGTCCTGGAACAATTAAAAATGCATTCATTAATTTCATGATACTGGGTCTAGCCTGCTCATGTAATCAAATTCACGCAGAAACCCATTTATGATCGCAATCCATGCTGCAGTTGTTTTCAGTTCATAATCAGATGGTGGCCTAGGCCTGGCCTCTGTGCGATATTAAATTAAAAAGAAAAACACCAGGCTGCGTGGTGATTTTACTGTTGCGCTTGCAGTATCTCGCGAATCATTATACATTATGGAGTATAATAGTTATTTCTTAAAATAATTTTAATTTAATGTTCAAATTTTTTTTTACACAATCAAGTCTTTCTGAGTCTAAATTAATAAATAATTGCATCTTTTTTAGAAGAAGGTAAAATCAAAACACAAATGATAAAAGTGAAATACACATAAAATAGGTGTTATTTTTGGATTTCATTAAAAGAAATTATTTTGGTTCCTTATCTTTTTTCGGTAATAAGTGATTGGTTCGTTTAGTTGTCAAATATTTAAATGCAATATTAAATTTTATTTTTTTAATTTTTAATTTTTTTGGTAAGAGGAGAAAGAGATATTGACTGGAATCCAGTATAAATAGAGAAAGTCATCATTGATATATTCTATCATAAAAATAGTTAAAACTTTGGCCAACGGAATATATTCTACAAGAAAAATGTTGCAGTGATTGTTATGAGTTTAAATATTGTTATAAAAACTGGATGTAGATAGAGAATATAAAATTTTATTTGAGTTGATTTTATAATTTGAATATTTATTTTTTTGGTTTATCAAGCTATTTTGTTGATATTTTAAGAGTATTTATAAGATATTTATGATATTAAAATGGATTGAAAATAAATTTTTTAAATAAAAAATTTATAGACTTGGTTTTTTAATCATCACAATGGCCAGCAAACAACACCTCTTTTGTCACAATTAATTAAAAATTTAGGTTTTTAATTTTTTGTTTTTTAAATCAATTTTAATTAATCCAAATAAATATAATATATTTGCATTTCAACATTGTTTTCAGAAGAAGGTAAAATCAAAACACACATAAAATAGGTGTTATTTTTTAATTTCATTAGAAGAAATTATTTTGGTTCCTTATCTTTTTTCCGGTAATAAGTGATTGATTTTTTTAGTAATTAAATATTTAAATGTGATATTAAATTTTATTTTTTTAATTTTTAATTTTTTTTATGAGAGAAAAAAGAGATATTTATTGGAATCCAGTATAAATAGAGAAGGTGAGAAGGTCATCATTGATACATTCTAACCATAAAAATAATTAAAATTTTGGCTAGCGAAATATATTCAATAAGAAAAGTGTTGCGGTGATTGTTATGAGTTTAAATATTGTTTTAAAAATTGGAGAGAATAAAAAATTTTATTCGAGTTGATTTTGCTATTTAAATATTTATTTTTTATATTTATCAAGCTAGTTTATTGATATTTTAAGAGTATTTATAAGATATTTATGATATTAAAATGGATTGAAAATAAGTTTTTTAAATAAAAAATTCATAGACTTGCTTTTTTAATCATCACAGTGGCTAGCAAACAACACCTCTTTGGCCACAATTTATTAAAAATTTGGCTTTTTAATTTTTTGTTTTTTAAATTAATTTTAATTAATCTAGATAAATATAATATATTTGCATTTCAACATGAAATAAAAATATTATTTAATATATAGTTGATTTCATATTCATTTTAAAATCTATTATTTTTAGATTACACCTTAGCAATACCTAAAATTCTTTTTCAGCGTTTGAAATTTTTTTCTTACTCCAACCCGAGACATAGAGCAAGTCAATTTGCTAGTGTAGACTGAATACCTTTTTCCGGTCAGGCCATCAGAACTAGAGAAATCGTCAGAGATCACTTTTTCACTAGCCATGTGCTAACCAAGCCAGCCTCAAGGTTAGCGTCTATATCTTGCAGGGCATCACCATACACAGCCATTGTTCTCCGGTCATGACAACAAATGAAAACATACAAGATATAGTCAAAAGAATAGTTTATTTTTGTGTTTTAAATTTTATTTTATTTTTTTGTTTTAAATTAATGTTTTTATATTTTAAAACAATTTAGATATGTTAATGTAAAAAAAATAATTTTTAAAAATTAAAAAAATATTATTTTAATATATTTATAAATAAAAAATATTTAAAAAAACAATCTTACCTAAATAAATTTTAGTATGCTGATTTTTTATTTGTAAAAAAAAAAACAACCATGATGGTATTATTGAAAAGAGGGGAAGGATGGATGGCCTTTCCCCTGAGCTGTCAAGCTCTTTGTCAGGGCATGTTCTTCCTAACCCACAAAGACGACATCTTTTTCTGGTCTGTTTCACCTAATTGCCATTTTTTTTTTTTATTACAGTGGCACCATTCTCAATGGCCTTGATGGTCAAGGATGATTCATGTGCAAGCACTCTATTTATCGAGCGCCAAATTAAATTCCAGGGAGCATGTTTCTGTTTGGAATTAAATTTCAGAGAGCATGTTTCTGTTTGAATATAGGATTATAATTGTTTTTTAAAATATTTTTTTATTTTTAAAAAATTATTTTTGAGATTAATATATTAAAAGGATAAAAAATATATAAAAATTTAAATTTTTAATAAAAAAATTTAAATTTTTTAAACACGTAAATGCATTTATATTTTTAATTGCATACAGCGTTTGGAAATGCATGCTAATCTATATTTTTAAAAGATTTTAAAATATTTTTTTTTATTATTTTAAATTGTTTTGATGCACTAATTTCAATAATAATTTTTAAAAATAAAAAAAAAATTATTTTAATATAACATTAAAAACATTAAAAAAATAACTGAAATTACACTTACATTCATGTCAAAAACACTGCAGCTCCCAACATTCCATTCCATGTGCTATGTTACAAAATACAGGCAGATCCCACCCCTTCAAAAAAAAAAACATCCAAACCCTTGAGCAGTAGTGGTTTAGGGTTCACTTCTTTCCTCGTCGTGTCTTTGTGGATTTGGTCTGGCATTAGACAGACAAAATTAAGTGAACCGTTACATGTGCAATGAGCCTCGAATGTGTACGAGATAAATGAGTGTTTTGGTTGGCTTGTGTTGTTGTGATTCAACAAAACCATTTGGCATGAAGATTGAAATTATTTTTATAATAAGGTGATTCTTCAAGAAATCTTTCTGTGCACCTCAAGACTAGAAAGTAAATGCAGATTAGTTCTGGTGTTGGAACTTGAAACCATGTTAGTTCAGTTTTAACTTGACTAGAAGAGTTGTTGGAGTTGGATTCTTTCCAGTGCAGATGTTGAAATCCCTTTTCTGTTCTGTCTCCTGCGCTCTTCGTCTCGGCTTGATCCCTCAAGAAGTTATTGACAACAAAAATTAGGGTTTATATTTTTTTAATAAATTGAGTTAGGAATCAGCAAGCAACAAAATCGCATTGCTTGTACCAATGATCATGTTTTAGTTCAACCAATCCCTGTCTCGGTACTCCTTCTCTCCTACCAGAGAAGAGGGTTTTTCTTTTAAAAAAAAAAAGAAAAAAGAAAAGAAATGGGTTATCTGGTTTTTATTTCTATGGCACCCCGTGCTTACCATCAAAGGACATTGGAAAATAATAATTAAAAAAAATAATGGTAAAATTATGCAGCCAATTTATGGCGCAGTGCGATCTTGGAGCTTTCTACTTTTGAAGTAAAAAAGTGCAGTACGGATCCAGCTCTTTTTTTCAAAAAAAAAAACATGGATAATGATTAAGTATATTATTAAAATAAATTAAATAATTTTGAGTTACATAAAAATTACCTTAGCTGGGTATAAAAAACCTGGCGAGGGGAAAGATACTTGACATTTATAGAATCTAGATATCCATGTAATTATACACGTTGTTTAACTGCAATGAATTAAAGTTTTTTATTTACTAGTTATGTTGTTAATATATTGTTATTTTTAAATATTTTTTCTCTTATAATTTCATAAATTAATAAAATCATCTTGATTAATTTTTACTATTTCAGAATTTATATCTTATTAAATTTTAAATTTTTTAATTATAAGATGAATAATTTGTAACGTAATTCAGAACACATATAAATGTTATTTAATAATTAAGTTAATTGCCAATGATTGTAATTATATTATGAATTTACCAATTGAAAGGGAATGATAATGATAATTTAAAATTACTATATTTAGGTCTTAAAAGAAATGTCATGAGCTATTATGAGTATTTCATCAACGAATATATTTTTTATACCAAATAGTATGGTCAGGGTAAAAAAAACCTATAATAATAGAGTTCGTGTTAAAGAAATAACTTCTAATGGGTTTAAAGTTATTAGCTATTTTGAGAAGTTAGAAAAAATAATTAAACTGAAATATTATAGTGAGCTTAATAAAGTCTTTTTATTCAAATGTTATTTGTATAATACTACTGATAGATGAATCATAGTATATCTCTACCATAATCTTGTTGAAATTATTATAAATGCAATACTTCACAATATAAATGATGTTTTTGTTTTTGTTAGACAATACCAATAAATTTATTGTACATACACCTTTTCATTTAAAAAAAATTATTCTATAATTGATTGATTATTAGTAGTGAAAACAAAACACAAATATCGTATTTAAATTATTCTAAAAAATAACAATGAAGTAAGTATTATAGATGATATCTTGTAAATTAATAAGTTAGTTGAACATATTAAGTTGTTTTATTTACTAACTTAGTTTTTTTTTTTAATTTTCATGTTATTAAAAATATTTTATATATTTTTTTAAATTAATACTAGAAAATATAATAACAGCATCATCAAAATTTTTTGGTCCGACTCGCGGCCAAGCATCTTCATTTACACTCTTGCAAGGAACTTGGCACCGCTCCCAATATGTGCACATGTTTTTTGTAACATACCTTGGAGCTTTACATGGCTTGGAATTGGTGGTCTTCATGCACCATAAATATTTTACTTAACATTTGCCTATGCTCTTATATTATTCATCATAAACTTTTTTATCTTTTTTTTTAATAGCATATTCATTTTTACATTTAAAAAATATTTTTTAAAAAATTTTAAATTATTTATTTATTTTAAATTAATATATTTTTAGTATTTTTAAATTATTTTAATATGCTGGTGTTAAAAATAATTTTTAAAAAAATAAAAAAATTATTAACATATATTTTAACATAAAAATTATTTAAAAAACAATCATAATTATATTAAAAAAACTATAAATGCATATGCTTAGGCTGCTATTTTTTATGAATCTATATTCAATTGTTGCTTTTATGGAATTTTATTTACGTGTTAAAAAGTAGCATAGCACGAACAATATATGCGAGTCCCTTTATCTTCTGCTGTCACAGCTTATTTATATATATGTGTTTTTTTAATCCAGAGGGATGATCATATTGTACATTGTTTTTGTGGGTGAAATTGTATTTTAATACATTTTAAAAGTATATTTAAGTATTAAAAAAATAGTAAATTAGTATTTTTTTTATTATTTTATTAATATCAAAAATATATTTTTTAATTTTTTAATATATTTTTTTAAATAACTCTCACAGCTCCAAACGCTTAAAAAAACAACATGGACTGGGTCATGATTTTACTCAAAACAAAAACAACGACAACACTAGTGCACTAGAAACAAGGCAAAATCTCTCTCTCTCTCTCTCTCACACCTCGCATCCCTGTAGTCACAATCCTTTTAACAGTAAATTGACTCCTCTTTTTACTCACTAGCCTGTCCCAGCCTCCCAAGTGTCTTGCTTGGACTTTCCTGTAAAAATCTCTGCTAAATTTATTCATCAGCACAACTTTTATTATTTCTTTTAAAGAGTGAGGGTTTTGTAGGGTAGTGATTGAAGTTGTTTTTTAGTTTAAAAATTTATTAAAATAATATATATTTTTTAATTTTTAAAATTTATTAAAAATACAATTAAATCACCAAACATCACCATGGGCAAATTCATTTAAGTAAAGAGTTACCAGTTACCAGTCACCAGGACACCACCGTCTCCTCTCTGTCTTTCTCGAGCCCCTACTTTCTTTTAAGTTTTAACCGCTGCCAAATACCCTAAAGGGCTTTCTCTTGTTGTCTGTACCTGCTAGACTGGTTCCCTCCCTTCTCTCCATTTACTTTGATGATCTCAAGCCAGTAGCTTGTCAAGAGTAATCACCTCTAAAACCATTTTAGCAGAAACCAAGAAGGGGAAAAAGAAAAGGGCTTTCCCTCCTCCTTGTTCATTTCTTTTTGAAGAGTAGTTTCACTCCTTTTGCTTCAGCTTTTTAGCTAAACCAGAAGGACTTCTGTCTCCCCGCTTTCTCTGCTATAGTGCTAAGCTATTTTTAGTCTGATACAAAAGTTAGATAGGATCACCACCAAAGCCTCTTCTCTATTTGACAAAGAATGTTTCTTCTTCTTTTTCCTTTGTGTTCTTTTAAACAAAAACTAATCTTTCTGGTAATGCATTTTTAACTCTACAACTTTTCTTTCATGTTTCCCTAGCCAAGAAATGAAATGGGGTGCTCTATATATTCTCCCAGAACCAAATTTCTAGCTGAAAATCATTTCTTTTGCAAAAGATGAACTCGGACAGCCCGAAACATCTTCAAAAGCAACATTTTCTGCTCTACATGTATAAAACCATTGCTGAAAACTACATAAAACCCATTTTGGCCCAACCGCGCCTCCTTTTTATCCCTAAAGAATACATAGATTCTCTCAAAAAACCACCTTTCTCTCTTTACATTCTTCCATTTCTCTAAAAGCAGCATCCACGCCTATATAGAAGCCAGCACACATACGGAGAAGACACTTTCAGCTTTAACAAAGTGAAACAATGGGATGTGTTGCTTCTAAGCTAGAAGAAGAAGAGGTTGTATCTATCTGTAGAGAGAGGAAACGCCAGTTGAAGCTTGCTGTTGAGAGAAGACATGCACTAGCAGAAGCACATTGTAGATATTGTCAATCTCTCTATGCAGTAGCAGCAGGCATAAAGCTTTTTGTAGCTAGACATTCTTCTCCAGCTTCACCATTTCTCATTACTTTCCCTTCTTGCCCATCTCCACCATCAAATGAGCAGCAAAATGTTATAACAAACCCAATGTTTCTTCAACAAAGACCATCTGAGTCAACAACTCATGAAGAAGCCATTGCTTGCGAGTCTTGTGATTCTTCAACATCTCCTTCTGATTCTAGTGATCATGAGGAAGAGAGTAATAAAGAAGAAGTCATGCAGAGAGAGGAGCGTGGTCAACAAAGTTTTGGGTACTATTATATGCAAATGCCGCTGCCACCACAATCACCACAGAGGGATTTTGGGTGGGATTTCTTTAACCCTTTTGACACTGCCATGAGACCAGAGATTATGAGTGGTTACACTAGAACTTCTGATGATGATTTAAGGTTTGTGAGAGAACAGGAAGGGATTCCTGACCTAGAAGAAGAAGGAGATAGAGAAGAAGAGGAATCGAAAAATGCGGTTTTTGTTCAAGAGAAAGGAAAAGGAGATCTCGGGGAGAGTGGGGGTAATGTGGTTAAGGTAGTTGATGGAGGTGGTGATGACAGCCAAGAAAAGCAAAATGGGCTTACAGTAATTGATAAGCCAGAGAGAGGGAGGGAGTTATTGGAGGCATTGAAGGATATCGAGGACCATTTCATTAGGGCTTATGATTCTGGCAAGGATGTTTCAAGGATGCTTGAGGCTAATAAAGTATTTTTGCATTCTGGCTTGGGGGAAATTAAAGGTAGGGTAATTATATTGTTATGTTTCTGTCATTATTAACCTTTTATTTCCTGTTATTTTTGCAAGAATATTAATCTTCATTTGCAACAGTTGTACCAAGTAAACATTGGTATCCTAGTATGGTCTCAAATAATCCGAGGTGGTTCTTTTTCTGTGTTCATTGTCCTATTTACTGTCAGCTATTTTCACTTCCAATTCCCGACTTTCCGCATCACTTGAAATAGTTTTTATAGTTAAAACTTAAAACCCAATTTCTGAATTCAATTTGGAGAGGACATAACATGAGAAGAGTATTTGTTGAGGAAATAACATTATTGCTTCATATGGAGAGTCTTGGTTTAGATCTTTGTCCAATTTTTTTAAATTTTTATAAGGGAAAAGTTTTCCAATATTTTCCAATATTTTATTTTATCTTTGCTCAGAAATTAAAGTGATTTTCTACTAAATACCATGTGAATCTTCTTCCTCTGCCTTAGAATATTGTTTTGCATAATCCTATCTAAATCAAGCAGACTAAGCTACCAAATGTATCTGCTCACTTTCTTGAAGTAATTATTCTTAGCATGCTATGCCTTGTTTCTTTCTTTTTGTCGGAATTCTTTTCTATCTTTATTCTTCTATTGCTTTTGGTAATCTTTTAGTTAGTCCACTCTATGAATTTTATTCTTCCAATTTTGAAAACATGTACTGTGGTCCTTGTTTTGTGTGGGTGCTTAAATAGGGCAAGTTCTTCTATTGGAAGATCTGCCCTGCCTTTTTTGGTTGGCATGTAATGAATAGAATAAAACTTCTTCCATTGTATGAGAACTTGTTTATTCTTGAGCAATGCTAACAAATAAAAGAAGACAGGACAAGAAAAAACTCCAGGAATAGCCCTTTTTATCATGATCTTGAAGTGGGATCCCTTGTAAGTCCCATCAATCCAACGTCCATATATTTTCTTGTCATATTTTATATATATTAGTGATTTTCTACTAACTACCATGTGAATCTTCTTCCTCTGCCTTAGAATATTGTTTTGCATAATCCTATCTAAATCAAGCAGGCTAAGCTACCAAATGTATCTGCTCACTTTCTTGAAGTAATTATTCTTAGCATGCTATGCCTTGTTTCTTTCTTTTTGTCGGAATTCTTTTCTATCTTTATTCTTCTGTTGCTTTTGGTAATCTTTTAGTTAGTCCACTCTATGAATTTTATTCTTTCAATTTTGAAAACATGTACTGTGGTCCTTGTTTGTGTGGGTGCTTAAATAGGGCAACTTCTATTGGAAGATCTGCCCTGCCTTTTTTGGTTGGCATGTAATGGATAGAGTAAAACTTCTTCCATTGTATGAGAACTTGTTTGTTCTTGAGCAATGCTAACAAATAAAAGAAGACAGGACAAGAAAAAAAATCCAGCAATAGCCCTTTTTATCATGATCTTGAAGTGGGATCCCTTGTAAGTCCCATCGATCCAACGTCCATATATTTTCTTGTCATATTTTTTTGTATATTTTTAACATCACTTGAAAAATAAATTGTTTTTATTCACCTCCACCATTTCCTTTTGTCTTTGTGTTTTTTATTATTATCAATTTATCATGGTTTGAGAGTATGTGTAAGCAAACTTCCTACAATAATTCCTAAAAATGATAGGTCTAAATCACAGGCATGAAAAGTCTTGGAACTTGCTGCTTTATCTTTTTGTAGCTAAAAGGATGTTTAAGTGCGATAATAGTTATTTTTAAAGTATTTTTTGTTAATAAATATATTTAAATAATATTTTTTATTTTTTTAAAATTATTTTTACAATCAGCATACCAGATCAATTTAAAAACATGAAAAAAATAATTTTTTTAAAAATAAATTCAGAATTTTGGAAAATACTATTTGGAATGCAGTTACAAATAGCTTCGAAGTATGAGACTCACTTGTTTCACTAACTGGCACGTGTTATTTTGTTGCGTTTCTATATCGTGTAATACAATAGAGTATCTTACTCCATGCTTCTACTGTCAATATCAATCTTTCAAGACTCATCACCGTATTATATGAATTCAGAGAACTCAACAAAACTAATCCAAGCCATTGCATGGCATCGGTCGACTTCATCAAAGCCATCATCGTGTAAGAGCCTTGTAGCATCCAGCTTGAAAGGTTCATCTACCTGGACAGAATATAAAAATGATCTCTTTGATGATTATGGAGGAATGGATTCAGGAAGCCATTCACTTACACTTGGAAGGTTGTATGCTTGGGAAAAGAAGCTCTATGAAGAGGTTAAGGTAAGTTACAATCACTAAAAACTGTTTCTTCAGATTGTTTGTTTATGAAGTTTGCCTTACAATTTCTTCAGATCATGAAATTTTCAATGATCAAGATAAAATTGAACATCAATGGGACTCGGTTCCCCATTAAAGGGGATTTCTAGTTTGTGCACTGTTCTCTCAGCAACATTTATGATGAAGCTGCCCATTTTGGGGAAGTCCACTAGCTTCAAAGACAAGATGAATGGACATTGATCTTGATAAACTTGAGTATATTTAAAAAAATGAAGTTAACTATTGACAAAGAGAATTGCAAGATGGTTTGGAAAGCCAAAATTTGTAATCTTTTATTTAAACCCGAGCATGTTTTTATTGTTCCCCAGGCAGGGGACATCACACGAAAAATATATGAAAAAAAGTGTTCACGAATGAGAAACCAGGATGTCAGGGGAGATGATGAACTCACCATAGATAAGACCAGAGCAGCAGTAAAAGATTTATATGCTAGGATCCTGGTTGCAATTCGAAGTGCTGAATCAATATCTAAGAGAATCGAGAAACTAAGAGATGAAGAACTGGAGCCTCAAATCGTAGAACTGTTAAAAGGGTAAGGACGTTACAGAAACTACAAACAATTCCGTTCAATTTTCATTCTGGGTTTCCTAGTTTTTTCATTTATCTTACTCTATTTGCAGCCTAACGCTCACCTGGAAGATTATGTTGGAATCCCATGAAACCCAGAACAAAATTCTACTTGAAGTAAAAACTTTCGCTAGCCCCACATATGGACAATTCTGCAATGACTCACACCGGCTGGCGACACTTCAGCTTGAGGCTGAGCTTCTGAATTGGCGTGCATGCTTTGAAGAATATGTTGCAGCACAAAAGGCATACGTGGAAGCTCTCCATAGTTGGTTACGCAAGTTCGTAGTCCCTGAGGTTGAATTCTACTCCCGGGGCAGGAGTTCAGCAGCGCCGTATCGAGAATTTGGTCCTCCATTACTTGTGATCTGCCATGATTGGTTGTCTTCTGTGGATAAGTTACCAGATAAGGCAGTATCGTTTGCGTTGAAAAGCTTCTCAAAAGATGTAAGGGCGTTGTGGGCTCAGCAAGGGGAGGAACAACAACAGAAGAGGAAAGTTGACAGTCTAGCGAAAGAACTTGACAGAAGAAACCTGTCGTTCCAGAAGGTAGAGAACAGGTTTCACGAATCCAAACTTCTAGAGTATAAACCTGAGCAAGAGACAGAACACCAGCATGAGCACTTGACTGAGAAGAAAGATCAGCTGGACATGTTTAGGAAGAAACTGGATATAGAAAAGGAAAAACACCACAACTACGTGCAAGAAACACAAAGGATCACGCTGAGTGGATTCCAGACAGGATTTTCAACGGTTTTTGAGTCCTTAACGGAGTTCTCTAAGGCTTCTATGAAGATGTACAATGATCTTGTGAATCATAGTGAAAATAACGCCGGTAAAATGGAGAAGCAATCTTTTATAGGGGACTCCCAGGCTGAAGAAAATGGCAGCAGGTGACAGAAAAAGGCTGCAATGGACCTCGATGATCTCCCATTTCATGTATGGTAGGTATATGCATATGCACTGTTGAAGCAGCTCGCTGAGACAACTTTAGATTTCTATGGTACCAGGTCTTTGTAGCAATGAATTCCTGATTGTTTTTTGTCAATTGGAGTTGTATTGCCTGTTTTTTTTTAAGAGACCTGTAAAACCATTTGTTTTCTAGCCTCTTTCTTGATATTCATATCAAGAAGTGCCGAGGTAAAATTCCAAGTGGGCAGTCATTGTAATTATTCACAGTTTGGTGGAGACCCGATAAATGTCAGGTTTTTGTTGATAGATTGCTCCCTTGCTAAACTTGTTAAGAGCGAACCTCTTTTCAGCTCTTCGCCCTGGGGATATGATGCTCAGAGAAGTGCTTCCCCTATCCGTCAACCTTTCCAAATGACTGAAGCATGATAATTTTTTATAAAAAATAATGAGTAACGCCTTATGACAGGACTAAAGCAGGAGGTCGAGCAGAAAATTTTGAGCCACTCTTAGCTTTCTATATGCCACGGGGAAGCAAAATAGCGGGAAAGGGATCGGAGGTCCAATGCTTATCTTCACTATGGGATTTTGACCATAGGCAAGGTGAAACTCGCACGGCTACAGGGAGTTAACTATAGCATTCCCCTTCTTCCATGGTGTACCACGATAAGGTTCATCAGGTTATGATCAGTGGCAAGAAAGAAGTATAAACTAGGCTTCAAAGATATATCTATCTAGTCCTGAAGCTTGTGCTTGGCCAATTAGTCGGATTTCGGGGGGCACATACTTCTAATACTGACCACGAGCAGGCAAAGAATCATTACATGAAAAATGGTAGTCTGGTAGTTTGTTCCTGTCCCAGAAGGGGAAGAGAGAGATTTCTAAGAGAGCTCTGTGCTACGAGTCCTAGCTTGGGTCCCTAATACTCGTCACGAGCAGGCCGCAGATAAAACACATCCCAGTTCAATCGATAAATTTTTCTAGTAATGTTTTCATAAAAGAATCGTTATAAGCAAATGTTAAATAAAAAATAGGAGACTAACAACTTCAGATATACACACGGTTTGAAAAATGCTATATAAATTAAGATGTAGATGCTAAATAAATATACTGTCGCAGCAATCTTTAGCTCGCCGAGACAGTTGAAATTTCTATTTTACTAGGTTTCTGTAGCAACGAATTACTTATTTTTTATTGTCAATTGGAGTTTCAGTTTTCTTGCATCATTCTCGACGTGAACAACAAGAAGTACTGCGGAGGTGGGGAATTCTATATGGGCGGTCATCGTAATTAGTCACAGTTTGGTATTGAACGAAGAGATTTATGAGTCATAGGTTGCTATCTTGCAAGAGTTAAGAGAGGATTGCTTTTTAATTTTTAGCGCTGGGATGATGCTCAGAGAAGAGAAATGCTTCCCTTATCTGTCAACCTTTGCAAACTTTTATCCAAAATAAGAGTAACATCTTGCGACAGGCAACATTGCTGACAGATGCAGTAATTTGAGCAGAAACAATGGTAAAAAAACCCATCTTTTATTTTTCTAATGATTCTTTATTAAAATGTTTATTTTTCAAACGCATTAAAATAATATATTTTTTATTTTTTAAAATTGATTTTTAACACTAAAATATCAAAATAATAAATTAATAACAAATTAATTAATTAGTTTAAAAAATATATTTTTTTTGAAATATGGCGTGGCCTCGTGAACATAAACAAACATGGTAGACTGCTGAAGCATAGAAGCTAGGGAAGGCAGGTCCAGTGCTTTCCTTTACCTTCTGTTTTTTTTTTTAATTTGTGGTTAGCCATAAGCAGTCCAGATGCTCAACTCTCAATCTTTCACAGCCATGGAGGGAATATAGCAGTCCCCTTCTTCAAGGGTCTACCAATATAAATTTATTTGTGAATGGCTATTTCCGTAGCAAAGTCCTACTCGTACTTGTGTCTATGGATAACGTGAGTCTAGTAGCGGCTTTCACTCCAGGAGATAGTTGATACAGGTGCCCGGCAGGAAATTTAACGGGGCCTAAAGCAAAGTTGGGGTTAAAAGGCTTTTTACAGAGGCAGGTGGGAGGAAGGCTGAGAACTCATCAAGTAGCCTGGAACATAAACCATGTGGTAACAGGGTACACCATCTCCCTCTCCATATTTATGCATACATTTTTCGCGTTTTAATAAAAATAGTATACCCGGGAGATCTTCCAACAATGGTGGGTAGTTTTCCTGAAGGGGTGGAAGCACTCGACCTTTGTTGCGGGCAAAAGTAAAACTAAAATAAAAAGGAAATGCGGCCGCTCCTATCCAAAAACTGACAAGAGATGGAGAAACAAAGACATGAGCACAGAATCGCCAGTGTCAAAGTCAATTAATCAAAAGCCAGAACACGATTTCTCATCAAACTGGATAGAGGTAAAGCATACTGGGCATCAGGTTTCAGTTTTTTAAACAAGAAATAACAAAGGGCAATAATTCCTCAAGGTCGAAGGACTGAATTTTAACTGACAGAATGCGTTAAAACAATAAATAGTCGTGTAGAAGATCATTGTAATGCCAAGAAAATTCCAAGTCAATTCAAGTCTCGCTACATTCTATTTGCTAGTTTTGTACAATATGCAATGATAAGCAACCTAAAAAAGCTCGGTGTGATCACGCACTTGAATAATTACAGGTTTTACAAATTAGATTGCAATTTCAATCTCATCATAACCCTACCTTAGGTACAGAGAGACCAAGAATTGAGAAAAGAGTATGAATTCACTAACTACAGCTGCTGGGGAGTGTAGTCCAAGAAACGGTACAATGTCAACCTGCAACCAATTCTCAACTGCTGACCCCACCACTGCCCCAGCCACAAGCCCCCCTATAGTTATTATAGTAGCTTTCCCTGCAAAGGTGACCAGCAACATTCTCAGATGCTTTCTGCTCCTCTTACAGAGTTCAAATTCACAAAATGTATAGAAGCTATGCAGTCTTTGTTTACAAGAAGTCATCGATTCACAGAAACTGAAAACAAACTATCCAATTTCCCCTGGGACCGAGTTTCAATCCCACACAGTAAGCCCTGGTAACCCATATAGGTATCATCCTAGAATGTTACACCCAAATTATTCCTGGGCAACCCCCCACAACCAAACCCAAACACACACGCACACCCCCCTTTCTTTATCTCCAACCATTATGAAGTTGCAAGGGAAAATCAGCATGATTAAGCAATTGCATACTGTGCATCATTGACAGAACAAAGAAACTTTTAACCTGAAAAAATGATCTGATTCGAGCATATGAAATTTTAGGCCAAATTCCTTGAAATTTGATGAACTGCATAAAGAAAGATCAAATTCCTTGAAATTTGATTTAGCGTATATGGAAAGAGCATTACCTAACTTCACATTCTTTTTGGTCATGAAGTACAAGGAAGCACCAAAGCTTGAAGCTAATATCAGCCCAGGAACATCAGCCCCCGCATAAGGTGCCACAGAAGGCATGGAAGTGCCATTAACATAAGTTAAAACCATCAAAGCTCCATACACTCCTGCTTGTAAGCCCAACTCTCCAGTTGATGGTGTTTCCACTGAAACAGGGGTTTTCTTAATTGTAGTCCGCACCCACTGTGGCATCGGTTCCATCCCAGGGCCACTTACAGGTTTAACATCAGCATAACGAATGTTACTGCTCACAACTTTTCCTGCCCGGCGCTGAGTTAAGCTCCGCATGAGCAACATATCATATGCAGCTTCAACCTAAAAAACACAATTTAACCATAGTGCTCATGACAAAAAAAATATCTAAAACACAGTGGTGCAAAATCTTATTCCAGCTTCCAGCTCAATAAATGCTTGTGACAGAAAGCAAACGTCCTTAATTCAACTATATCAATGTCAATTTAACGGCCAATATTTCATAAAGAAAACACTATCTTATAGAACCATGAAGAACTGTAGCAAGATAGGTCAACATACATGCAGAAGCATCAATTGGAAAGGGGAGAAAACCGGGACACGCTCTTACCTAAGCTTCAAATTAAAGGTTCAAAAAACCCAAGCAAAATAAACCTTAACTACTATCTTGAAATAATGGCTAGAAAATGGCAAAAGACCTAAAAGACACTACATGCTGCGACTTACATGCCATGGATTCTACCAAGATCAATATCTCAAAAATCTCTCGAAAACCAACCAACTACACACTAAATCTCAACACGGGACAGCAACGTGCCAATCAAGATATCTACACCCTATAAATCCAGTACCTCGACCACTAAACTCACTCGTCACTTTTTACACAGAACACAGAGCTGAGGTACCTTTGGCAATTCTACGTTCTAACCATTACCTGGTTATGCATCTAATGACACGCTGGCTTCCAGTTACCTTCAAAACTCAAACAAAAAACAAAACTTGAAATTCTAATCGCCATGATAACACAAATCCAATCCACTGTAAACTAAATTTAACACAAATGCAATAATTAATCCAGCTTCGGCACGAAACCCAGAAACAAATTTCCAAACATTGCAAGCTAAACCTCACAGTTTGCAAAAACCCATCATTAAAAACCATCCAAAAAACAATAAAAACACTTCAAAACACCTAAAGTCTCAAACCTTGATCTAACCGATCAAGTTTAAAATTTACCCATTAATAAAACTAACACATTCAACTAACTAAACCCATCTTCATATACTAAATTTAAAAGTTAAAGCCCAAATTTTCACAATTAGATAAAATTGCAGAATTTATTCAGAAAAAGAAAGAGACAGTAGTCAAGTGTGAGTGAGAACATGCTTATCACCTGTGAAATGGCTTCCTGGTCATCTTTACATGTAGCGACAATGGAATTTTTAGCGCTAAGTATTTCATCGAACGACGCGCCGTCTGAGACACCGAGTAGTTTGAGTGCACTCTCCACTGACATCTCAAACGGCGCCGAAGAATCATCGGCTCTGGAGCCTGCTCTCACTAAAATACGCCTGGGTTGCACAATTACTCCCCTCCAGAAAACAGGGTCTTTTTTTAATGATGATTTTATTTGATATACGTTTAAGGGATTGTGAACCGATAGTCGAGAGAGAGGTGAACCGGGTGGAGGGAGGTGGTTGGACCGGACTGAGAGAGAGGCAGCCATCTGTTCTCTTTGTGGATAAAAATGTATGGCTGGTTTGGTTTCTGTTTTTGTGTTGCAAAAGAGAAGAGAAGACTGAGCACGCAAGCAACGGTTAATCAGTGAGAGAATTTCCCGTAAAGTACAGGTTAGTATCGCAATTATGCAATCTATTTCAATTGAGTCCCTAAGATTTAAAACTAAACACGATGCTATCCATGGTTTGGGTGTTTTCTGAGGGTCTATGTTTGCCAGACATGGACCATCCAATGGTTTGAAAGAGAGAAGGAGAAGTCATTGACCATGAGGGTCACTGAAAGAAAGAAATTCTATGATAGAGGGAATGGCTTGTGTGTGTCTTCTTCTTTGATTTAACTTGTTGGTGAACTTATGCCTCAAGTTAGCCTCCTCTGTCATTGTATGTCTCTGTATTGTGATTACTTTGCTATCAATTCAATCATTACTCCAATAAAAAATATCACACAGCTAACTGGATGTGTTATTTGTTAAGCATGAAGAGCTCAAATTCTCAAGCATAAAGTACTTGTTTTTTCGCTGTATTATTTGTGTGTTTTGATTAGTGGTGAAGCATGTTCAAGGTTTTTTTTATCAATTTGTTTGTAGTTAGAGAAGAAAAAAACTGGAACAAGAAATTATTTTTTATCAAAAGATATATGTTCCCATGTCAAAAATAGACAACTGGTCCTTTTGGGTATTCCCCAAGAATGATTAGATGTATCTCCATTCTCCTAATAATGGTCATTGCCCACACCCTGTCGAACTTGCATTCCGACTGCTTCTTCTGCTTTAAGTTCTGCAGTTTACACTTCAATGTATAGATGTGTGTGGTTCACGTTTTTTTCCTCTTTTTTTTTTTTTTTATCCTAATATCACATTTGTGGCAGGGACAGTGGACAAATCTATGCATCTCATGCTCAAGATAGGGCGGACCACATAAATTGCTCACTTTGTGCTTCCTGGGAGCTAAATGAATAGCAGTTGAAAACTGTTAACAGAGGGAGGGAAAGCGAAAGGATGTTACTGGGCTGTTGTAGGTTCCCTCTCACATCTTATGTGTTTGCAAACACAAGATGTAGAGATAAAAGTAGAAGTGGGCTTTCTTGCATAGCAGCAACTCGACAAATCCATGCCAGTAATGGAGAGTACAACAACAACAACAAAAAGAAGGTAGTCATTGTTGGCTCAGGCTGGGCTGGTCTTGGTGCTGCTTACCACCTCTGTAACCAGGTCTTTTTTCCCTGTCTCAATCTCTATCTTTGTTTGTGTTTTGGTGAATAAAAACTTATAATTGAGATCTTAAAGCTAAAGTGCTGAATATGGAGTGCTGATATATTGATCAGGGATTTGATGTTACTGTTCTTGGAGATGGGTATGATTTTGGTGATCCTAATGATGTTGGTATCCATGGTACAACATAATTCCCTTTTAATTATCTTTTCCTTTCCTGGAGTAGGTTGTTCCACGTAGATGCTTACATCCCTTGGCACATATTTAAACGAGATGAAGAAACTGATAATTGCAGGCAAGCAGGGTCTCTAATGAGATTTGCTAAGCAGGAACTTTGCTGCTTCATGGATGAACTGTTTATGAAGTTATAAAAACACTGTTGATTTTGTTTTTCTTCTTCCTAGTCTTAGATGCATGAATTTGAATAGGATGTAGAAGAGAAAAATCAAATGGGTCTGCGAGCCTGTAATGTCTCTTCTTCAACTGTGTCACATCCACTTTGTGTTTCAACAGCATGAGAAAATTATGACATATTAATTTTGCTCTCATAATTTGAAATCTGATATTTAGTTTCTACTTTATATTTAGGTTTTTCATATGCCTACAAAAACATATTTAGCCTTGTTGACGAACTGGGCATGAAGCCCTTTACTAAGTGGTTGCAGTCCGCACAATATTCAAAAGAGGGACTAGAGGTAACTAGACTTATTTGAAATGTTCGGAGAGAAGAAAAGTTTCCAAAAATTTCACTCATTATTGACAAATTTGCAAGCTCAAGTCAAGTGGCTTTGGTATGTCTCAACAAATCCATGGATCATTCTGCAGGTTGAATTTCCTGTTCTCCAAGATCGGCCTCAACTTCCTGCACCACTAGGAACCTTATTCTATACTCAAGTATGTCTTGTGTTGTGTCTATGTCTTATTTCTCACTCAAAAAATTTCTTAGTACCTGAAAAATTTGATCTGGCAACATATTTGCAGTTCAATCGGCTCCCATTGGTGGATAGATTAACATCTGTTCCTCTAATGGCCGCAGGTACACTATCCTGTTCGAATATGCATTTGATACTTGGGAGACTCTGTTAAAGGTGCTTTGTTACTTTTTTAGTAATTTTCTTTCCACTTATTATCCATCTCTACCTTCTTGCAGTAGTTGACTTCGACAACACTGACATGGCTTGGAGGAAATATGATTCAGGTAAGGATCTTGATGAAAACTCTGGCTTTCTAACATTTGAAATTTGATTTTTACTTCTACTACTTCAAGCATGTGGTTGAGATGACTCATTTAGAAGCTTACTGATCAGTCACTACAAGGGAGCTTCTCAAACAGTCTGGCTTCTCAGAAAGACTTTATCAGGATGTTTTTGGGTCATTACTTCAAGTGGGTTTGTGTGCTCCACTAGAGCAATGCAGTGCAGCTGCTGCACTTGGAATGCTGCAGTTCATGGCTATTTCACATCAGGTATGACAACTTGGTTTCCTCTTGAGTGCCACCGTGGGTGGATTTGTCGTTGTTATTTAAAGGCTCTTCAATGCTATCAAATCTTAAAGCTCGATAGTGTGATAAATGTGTGGTTAAAACAGATGCAATTGCATCAATTTCTTATACTATCAGTTTTTTTTCACCCGCATGAACGTCAGGAGACTCGTATATAACCGAAAAAAGTACAAGATTGAAAGCCAAAACTTAGAATTCTGATTCTACAATATTGCCTTTAAAGTAGTAAATATAGAGGATTTTTAGGAGAAATCCTATGAGCTAAAATAAATGTATATATACTAGAAAGGAAACACAATTAGTCCTAGTTATAAGGATTAAGTTGGAGATTGAAAAGCTGAAATTCTCATCTTGATGAGGAGTCGCTTGAACGTCATGACCTAGAGCCTTAGTAAAAAGATTAATAAGTTGATTTGTAGAAGAAACATGAAAGGTAGGGATGTCATTGGATTGAACATGTTCTCAAATGAAGTGACAATCAACTTCAGTATGTTTAGTTCGTTCATGAAGAATAAGATTTGCAACAATGTGGATGGTTGTTTGATTGTTACAATGAAGATGAGCTAGAGAAGAGCAATCAACTTGTAAATTTCGAAGAAGAGTATGAAGCCAAATGAGTTCACTGGTCATATAAGTCATAATTCTATATTCTGCTTAAGCTGAGGAATGAGAAATAGTGACTTGTTTCTTTGATTTTTAAGAAATAGAAGAATTACTAAGAAACACAACATAACCAGAGGTGAATCGACGAGTGGTAGAACAACTAGCCTAGTCTGAATCACAATAAGCTTGCAAGTGTAAAGCACTTGCTGGGAAGAAATATACCTTGGCTAGGTGACGATTTAATATAGCGCAATATACACATAACAACATCAATATAGGGTTATCTCGAATCTCGCATGAACTGACTTAGAACTTGAACTGAACAACTCAATTCTAGGAGCTAAAATAAATGTATATACACCAGAAAGACCTAGTTATAAGGACTCAAGTTGGAGAATGAAGAGTTGAAATTCCCATCTTGATGAGGAGTCGCATGAACTGGTCATGACCCAGAGTCTTAGTAAAAATGATCAACAAGTTGATTTGTAGAAGAAATATGAAAGGTAGAGGTGCCATTAGATTGAACATGTTCCCGGATGAAGTGACAATAAACAGAATTTGCAATAATGTGGATGGTTGTTTGATTGTCACAATAAAGATAAGCTAGAAAAGAGCAATCAACTTTTAAGTCTCGAAGAAGAGTATGAAGCCAAATGAGTTCACTGGTCATAGATGTCATAGCTCTATATTATGCTTAAGCTGAGAAACGAGAAACAATGACTTGTTTCTTTGATTTCTAAGAAATAGGAGAATCACCGAGAAGCACAACATAACCAGAGATGGATCGACGAGTGGTAGGACAACTAGTCTAATCTAAATCACAATAAACTTGCTAGTGTAAAGCAATAGTGCTAGGAATAAATAAACCTTATTTAATATAGCGCAAGATGCGCACAACATTAAAATAGGGCTGTCATGGATCTTGCATGAACTGACCTAGAATTTGAACTAAGTAGCTCAAATCTAACCAAGTGACAGTTAAATAAAGTAATCGCCTAATGAGTCGTCATTATTGACACGAGTCAGCCACTGGTTTACCAAAATCAGGTTGGAGTTTAAGCTTCTGCTCCATAGGGAAGTGCATGTGTTTGCTAGCTAGAAAACCAGTTTCTTGAAGAATATCCGAGGCATAATTACTTTGTTTAAGATCAATGCTTTTAGAAAAAGCGATCAACTTTAATTCCTAAAAATTACATCAATGCACCAAGACCTTTGATGTGAAATTAAGCATGTAAGTATTCTTTTAAGATCAAAAATTTGATCAGAATCATAACCAACCACAATAACATCATCCGTATATACTAGGAGAGAAAATAAAGATACTGTCTCTTCAATGTATGAATAGAGAATGGTCAGCAGCTGAGTGCTGGAAACCAAGATCAACCTAGAAAGTCTCGAACTTATGGAACCATTTCCTGGAAGCTTATTTGAGAACATACGAAGAATTGTGCAAGCAACACACGAGTATCACAAAGTTTGTAGATGCCTATGAGTATTTTCATATAAATTTCCTTATTTAAGTCACCATGTAATAAGTCATCATTGACAACTAGTTGATGCAATTTCCATCCTTTGATGGTAGCCCCTGCTAAAAGGCAACGAACACTAGTGATTATAGCAATTGGAACAAAGGTGTCAGTATAGTCAATTCCTTCAACCTGAGTAAACCCTTTAGTGACAAGTCAAGCTTTAAATCTCTCAACAGTCCCATCAACATTGCATTTGATTTTATAAACCCATTTGGAGTCAATGAAATGTTTTACAGGAAGTAGGTGCTCCAAGTCTCAAGTAACATTAGTCTCAAGAGCAGTAATTTCAATTTGCATAGGTTACTGCCATCTAGGATCTTTAATGGCTTGAGACTACGTCGAAGGCTCATCAAGGGAAGAAATAACCGCTAAAAAGAATTGGTGAGAATGTGAAAAATGTGAATATGAAACATGGAGGAAATGGGGTAAGCAATACTTGAGTTAGTAATTGGAAGAGCAGGTGCAAAGGGATTTTTTGAAGATGGTAGCTCAAGGGCAAAACCTTAAAGTTTGGACGCAAGTTGGCGTTCACGTCTAGGTTTGAGAGAAGCAGGAACATGCACGACTTGCTCTATAGGTTAATAAGTATTTCTAACCTGAAAATCAGGTGTGGAGTTTGGTAATAATGATGTAGATTCAATTGTATTGTCAATATGAGACTCAAACAAAGGTAAAAGGACAACGATATTGGTATCCTGATCATGATTAAAATTGAAAGGAAATACGTGCCCATAAAAAATAACATCACGTGAGATAAATGATTTGTGTATGTTTAAATAATAAACCTTGTAACATTTTTTACCACGAGGATAGCTAAGAAAAACACAACAAAAGGTACACAGATCAATTTTATCATGTGGTTTAGAGTGATTATGAGCATAATTGAGGTTGTTAAAATCACAATTTAATTTATAAAATTATATAATTTTATAAGTTAATATATCTTTAACGTGTAAAATTATTTTAAAAATTTAAAAATTAATAAAATTAGATTGAAATAGAGTAAAATTAGTAAAATTATCAATTTTACAATTTCAACCAAAATCTACATTGCATGCCACTTGTTCATACAAAAGATATGCTGCCAGCTACGAGGGGATGATATGGCAGACTTTCTTGTCAGGATCGATTCCCAATGGATCTTATAACTATTAAATGACGGGTCAATAATAATATAAACAATTATCACTATGTAATTCATTTGCAAGCTCTTCTATTGCATTAACAATCTTTTTTAACAATATTCAAGATATTGCAATCTAGCTTATATTTTGACGTGACAATTTTATTCAATGTAACAACTTGATTATGATTCAGACTCATTTATAACTAAATAGGTGGCACGTATTATGTTGTTATGTTCTGATTTGTGTTATTTTTTTAATTTAAAAAAGAAGTAAGAATAGTTTCATTATTAGACCTGCTTAAAAAATTAAAAAAAATCAATTCACATAAAAACAATTCTTAACTAAAAATAAAAATAATAAACCATGAATTTTATTTTTTAATTTTAAAATAATAACATATTAAATTAATTCAAGTTTTATAATGAAATACGTAAAATCCATAATTTAAATTATGAATCTATTATATTTAATTTTTTTTAGATTATTTTTATTTAATTATATAATATATGAGCTGGATGATAGAAGTAACTAGGTTTAATTACTTTGTTTTTTTAAAAAAAAAATTATTTGAATCATATATTTTAAGATGTTTGAATTATGTATATAAAAAAATTTCTTATAATTTTATAATTTATTTTTAATCTAAATTTATTTTATATTTTTTGTATTGTATGAAAAATTTATTTTTAACGACCTTAAACATAACACAATGATTCAAAAACAGGAAGATAGTTATAGGTAGAAGCTTTACCTGACAACACTTTGTTTTGCCATTTAGGAGTAGGAAGAGAGAGATATTGATAAAGTACACAATTGTAAGAACACGCTCACCCCAGAACTTAAGAGGGAGGTGTTCATGAAATCGAAAAGCACGAGCCATTTAAAAAATGTGACAACGTTTGAACTATTAGGAAAACACAAATGAGTTTGATTGGCCTTCTGACACATGTCATGGACAGAATCTTTAAAAATAACATTATTCAGGAGAGGAATTTGTTTTAAATGACAAAAAAAAAAACATGGTCACAAACATTGATGCCATAAACTTACATCCTTGATGCTTGAAGCTGAATGAGCAAGACAAGAGCGATTATTAAAAGAGCATTGATAAACCTCATTTTGAAGATTACCCACTTCAATCAGCCTCCACGTTTTGAGGTCCTGAAAGATATAAAAATCAACAAAAAAAGGACCGCACAATATAAGTTTTTGGCTGTCTTTTTGACATACAATAGATTACAAGAGAAACCAGAGACACAAAGAACATCTTGAAGTTTTAGATGAGGAGTTATGACAATGTCTTCTATATAAGTGGTAAGAAATTTATTACTATTAGGTATACCAACTAGAGCATGTTCTGAAATAGCAAGCTTTTTATCAAGAAGTTAATTGGAACCAACCATATGGTTAAAGACATCACTGTTAATAATCCACATGTTATCGGACTTACCAGTATGATTAACGAGGCTCAAGGAACCACAAATTAATAAACACCTAAGCTGATTATATTGTTACATGGTAAGACCAGAGATGGGTGAAATATTTGAGCCATCACTCAGTCCTGTTGTGAACTCAATTTGTTTCCCCTGAATCAGTTGAGTTCACAACATATACATGGTTCATTAATTTTCAGGTTGCAAGCTTGCTTGGTTTCTCTTAATCACTGCGATGTTGTTGTTTTCAACCTGGTGGATACCGTATCAGTTGATAGCATTCAACTTGTGCATGGTTTAAATAATTTCAATTCTTACATCGCTTCTAAAATTTGTTATGTCTCCTATTGAGTTTTGAAGTGGCAATAAGTATAGTGGCTTCTATGATCGAAAGTTGTGACCATGCTATTGCTTGTTATCCTTTTTCATGAAAAATCATGCCATAAAATTTACTTAATGATGATAAAGGCTCACTGTTTAGGATTTACAAACATATCATCTGGAAAGAATCATTTAGACTAGGGAAAAATTAAAGCACCTTCCCTCTCTTTTTAACTACTGGAAATTCTTTTCCAACACTAGTGACATTGAGGAATAATATCAAATATCTGGAGTTCATCCCAAAGAGCCTTAAACTTGGAATAATAGATATCAATTGTTTTGTTGTCTTGACGAAGCATGTAGATCTTTTTATTGAGTTCAGGTAATGCGTGCAGCGTTCACTTGAAATAATAGATATCAACAATTTTGTTGTCTTCACGAAGCATGTAGATCTTTTTCTTGAGTTCATGTAATGCGTGCAGCGTTCACTTGAAATAATAGATATCATCAATTTTGTTGTCTTGACGAAGCATGTAGATCTTTTTATTGAGTTCAGGTAATGCGTGCAGCGTTCACTTGAAATAATAGATATCAACAATTTTGTTGTCTTCACGAAGCATGTAGATCTTTTTCTTGAGTTCATGTAATGCGTGCAGCGTTCACTTGAAAAAAATGCTCATCTAATTCTAGCCATAACTCTCTTGTAATGTTAGCATAAACCATACTATCATGCAAATCTTGTGAAAAAAGCATTGAAAATCCATGGAATTGCACTCTGTCCTAACTGTATATTGTTCTGCAGTCTATTCTGGTCTCTCGAAAGATCCATCAATAAAACTTTTTTTTTCTTTGGCGTAGAGAGCATTCTTTATGACTCTCTTTCATGTAGGTAATTATCCCCATTGAGAACACAAGTCATGAAAATACTCCCCAAGGTATCTAAGGGATGCAAAAAATATGGTGAACAAGGATCATTAGAGGGTTGTGTTTGGTTATCTCATCCTCTCAATTTACTAAGAGTTGTGTTTGTGTTGCTCGCATTTTATTTTGACATGCAAAAGCTCTGGTACCGTGAGTAGTTGTGTTTGTTTTGGTTGCACTTTCTTTTGACATGCAAAAGCTCTGGTACCGTGAGACAAGAACAAGTTTGGAAGCCAAAAGCTTAGAGTCATCATTCTACAACATTGCCTTTAAAGGTTGTATTGCAGTAAATACAAAGGATTTTATATATGCCAGAAGGTAAACACATTCAATTCTAGTTATAGGTAGTGTATCTCACAATAATAACAATGTCATTCAGCATTGCCATTTAACTTAGAGAGACCATCAAACCTATTTCTTGCAAGCTTTGCTCGATTCCATAGCGTAGGTTGCAACAGTGTATCACTAACTGATGAAGGATATAGTTAAATACAAATTTAAATTATTGGTCGCGAGGTAAAATTTAGAAAGGTTTTATTAATTTTTTTTCTTTGATCTCTTTTGCATCATATAATCTTGTATCATTGCATACCACTGCATCAATGTGGTATTACTTCTGCATGATTATGGTAATTTTACATTGCATGTTATTTTCATTTTCTTGATATGAATTTTACAAATATCATCTGTTTGGATGCTTATAGGAAGATCTCGATATGGTATGGTGTCGCGGGTCAGTCAAAGAAAGGATTTTCAATCCATGGATGGAGTTGATGAGTAGTCAAGGCTGTCAGTTTGTGAACAATAAAAAGGTGATAGATTTTTCATTCGATGAGGAAACAGGTTGCATTTCAGACGTGGTTTGTGACAATGAGACATACAGGGCAGATGCAATTATTTTGGCTGTTGGAATTTCCACGGTCCAGGAACTCACTAAGAATAGGTTTGTTGTTCCATAACTTTTTTCACCTTTGATTTGAAATTTTCACTATTAGTTGGACTTTCAGCTCAATATATATGTTTTTTTACTCAATTGTTAAATCGATAAATGTGACACTCATACTGGTTTGGAACTCTCTTTTAAATCACATTATATGGAATTCTAGGAATCAATGGAGAAGCACTTTTCACCTTAGATTATAAACCTATCATGTTTTAACCGGTAATCGGGTCTTATATAGTGCAGCATTAAATACAAGAGAGGAGTTCTTGAAGGTTTTAAACCTGGCTGCCAGTGATTTGGTCTCTGCTAAACTTTGGCTGGACAAGAAGGTATGTCCAGGGATAATCCTATGTCTTTTCTCTTTGGATTTCTCATTCAAATAAAGATAAGAACCATCTAAAACCCAAAACTAGTTTACTTTTGCAAGTTTCAGTTTATTTTCTTGGTTTATTTATAATGAATGAAGCATTCAGGTATTTAGAACTTAAATTCTAGCTTATATGCAGATTAGAGTCCCAACATGTATTATAAGACAGATAAATAAGGGTCATCATATCTCACCATTAACCACATCCTTAGCTTAAATGCAACATCTTTGCACCAGCACGACTTATGATGATGATGATAAGTATGGATACTTAAACAACTCTATTAACCACATTCTTAGCTTAAATGCAACTTTTTTGCACCAGCACGACTTGTGATGATAAGTATGGATACTTAAACAACTCCATTTTTCTTGAAGTCTATGCTTATGTACTTAAAAAATCTTGCACCTTTCTACTCTGACTTGTGTGAGCAGATCAAGATTCCATTTGCAAGGAATGTCTGCTCTTCCTTTGATGATTCATCTGGGTGGACTTTCTTTAACTTGAACAAACTTTTCGATGAGCATAGGAACAGTCCTGTAACAATTGTCCAAGCTAATTTCGTAAGTATTATTCTATAACAAAGGATACAAGCTTTAACAGATTTTGTCTGAGGTGATGCATACCTTTATTCTGATTACTTTTCATGTGCAGTATCATGGTAATGAGCTGGTGCCGCTCAAAGACGAATACATAGCTACAAAAGTAATGTCTTATCTCTCCAAGTGCGTCAAGGACTTTGAGGCAGCTCGTGTTACCAATGTGGAAATGGCCAAATTTCCAAAATCTTTGACACATTTCTTTCCAGGTAGATTTCTAAAAGCTTTGCAGGCTAATAACAGCTTGTTTTGCACTAGACATTGTTTGATAGGCCTTTCCTGCTTCATTAAGATTCAACTATCTTTTTTGCATCAAGTCTAACCTTTCCTTCTTTTTCATTAATCTCATCCAACTTTTCCTCTCGCAGGTTCATACAAATATATGATGCGTGGATCTACATCTTTCCCGAACTTATTCATGGCTGGAGATTGGATTATTTCGCGGCACGGATCATGGTCACAGGTGTCTTCTCTTTTTTATTAAATCGATTGCCTGGAGTGGGTTAAAAGAAAACAAAATTTTAATTATATGGTTCTCCATGTTATTTACAACAGGAAAAATCTTACGTGACTGGACTCGAGGGTGCCAACCGGGTGGTAGACTTTCTTGGAGAAGGAAACTATGCTAAAATAATTCCATTAGAGGAAGATGAACCTCATATCCAAGCTCTCAGAAACCTTAACAGAAACTTTAAGGAGCTCAGCTCTCAATTTCCACTGTCTAATTATTTGCTCTAGTGAACCTTTCATTCGAATATACTAATATGTTGCGCTGATCTCTCATAGTTCTTCGTGCTCATGCAGTGTTATTATAGCATCAAGTTCAACGTGTATGCTATAATGAGTTCTTGCATTGTTATTAGAGCATCAAGTTCAACGTGTATGCTATAATTTTCGAGACTATACACTTTACATCATATTTTTTAAACTCAGTTTAGCCCAATAAATTAATATAAAAAACTATAACTCGGGTTGATTTTCAATTTAAATTGAAAAAGATATTAACTCGGTTGAACTTAATTAACCTAATTGACTGACTTGTGATTCGAATAGGTCAATATTAAGGAGTGTTTTTTTTTTAATATCATTTTGATAAAAATATTAAGCCAATTTAATTTTGTTATTTATGAGTTGATTAAGTGATTTAATAACTCAAATTATTTTTTATATCAAATCTCATAAATATAAAAATTTTGCTTAATATTAACAATAAAAAAATAAATACGATAAAAATAAAATATAGCATGGATTTTGCATTAATTATGTGAACATTCTCACAATTGGGATCATGAAAAAATAAATTTTGAGCTGATAAACCTTTTTAATCCCACTTAGTAAAAGAAAAATTATTGTGTTAACATTTGTTCAAAAAATTTATATGCAATGTTAAAATACTATATAACCCCTTCCAAGATCCTGTAAGGAAAGAAGTCGATGACTAATCAAGTGTCCAGAGTCTGAATCTCCTTCTTCTGTGACTTAAAAATGTGTTACGTCATCTCCATTGATTTTCATTGGCTGTGAATGTCAATTGCTAGACTAATCGGAGATGTCAACTGTCATACGGTAGCCTGAGCTTGATAATCTGGCATTCATTTTTGGATCAATTATAACATTTGATGGAAATTTCGACAAACTTGCAGAGGGCCCAATTATTGTTTTATGCACACATATTCTCTACCAGGAGTCACAAGACACCGTTTTCTCATCCATAGTTTCGAAACTCGAACTTATTTGATAGATTGATCTGAAATTTAATCGAATCAGATTTGAAACCAGTTTAGATTTAAGTAAAAATTTATCTGAAAATTAGTTTGATAAAAACTAATCGACTTGCTAGAACCCGGCCGACCGGAATAAACACGGCTGAGACCTGACCGAACTAGTAGAAGAAAGAATGCCTTAACTATCAATTAACAGACGTCAGGCGCCTTTCATAGCAATCCATAGAACGAGCTATGGAAAGAAAGAATTCAATTTCCATCCCTTCACTTCGAAGCAGGAGCCATACTCCCGACATCTCTCCGCTACCAAAGATAAGAGAAGATAAAGAACGAAGTCAGATCATCTCTTCCTTCTGGCTCCATCTATGGCTTATGGATCTTGGGGATGGTTTCCAATAGGCAACCATGGAAAGCAAAGAGAAGGCTTACTTGTCGAAGGCAGGCTTAGAGGCTCATTCAAAGTTGCAAGCTGATCCACTTGCCTTGTCAATTAGAGGGAAGTTGTCCTAGGCTCTAAAGCTCACCTATACCTTTCACTAAGTCCTTCTCCCTTTCTATGCAAATCCCATTCCTAAACCCTTCTCTCTTTTTTTCTCTACACAGGAAAAAAAATATGGGAAAAACAAGTGAAATTAAAGGGTTACAAGCAGCAATACAGCCTCCTTTCCTTTTCCTCAATCAATTTTTTTGTGTTTTTGGTGGTGGGATTCATGAAAATTTTGTGAAAATGGGTTTGCTTTTGCTGGGTTTTTGGAATTGAAATTGGATTTTTTTTATTGGTGTTTTTGTTAGGTTTTTAATCAGAGCCATTGGAGTTAATGAAATTTTTTTTTTAATCTAGGTAACCTATTTAACCTATAAATCTATCATTTAACTAGATTTATTATCAAATTAGGTTTAAAAATTATGATCTCATTTATCATTACACACCGTTTTGTATTATGTTTCATGTTAGATAAAATTTATTTAATTTTTTATATTATTAAATTATTTTATTGTGTTAATATTAAAAATAACTTTTTAAAAATAAAAAAATATTATTTTAATATAATTTTTAATAAAAAATATTTTAAAAAATAACTGCTACTATATTTATAAACACTTCTAAAAATATTTTGTTGGCTTTTTTTGGGAATTTCAAGAAAAAAATATTTTTAAATGAGTGTGATTGTGCATATGTACTTCTGGAACTGAGGAGAAATAAATTAGAAAAATTCAATGTTTTTTTTAACAAAAAGCTTATTTCAAAGATTTTTTTTTCCATCATGTTATTTACAACTATTATTTCTCTCCATTGAAATATTTTTTTCATCAATTAAATATATTTTTCTTCACCACCATTATTAATTTAATATTGCAATTACAAACTAGTTATTTTTATAAGAATTAGATTTAAAATAAAAAACTCTAATAACAAAGGAGACATAAGAGGCTAGTAGAGACCTAGGACTCAAAAATAAACAAGAAGAACTCATTAATATCATGCTCTAGCTTGAATTCCATTGTCGATGGGTCATTGAGGCCTTGGCAATGAAGAATACAAATACCAAGTTAACTCTAAATTGACCATGGGATAAACTGGGACTATATGAAATAAAGTGGAGCAATTTTTAATTTATAAGAGCTAAACTAAACTAAAATTTATGTACTCTTTTTATTTTTTATAAGTCTATCATTAGTCTGTTGTATGAGATCTCACCATTAAAATTGTTAAGATCATGAGTTAGACTTATAAAATCATATAATTTTATAAATCAATAAATATTTAACTTGTGAAATCATTTTAGAAACTCAAAAATGATTGAAATCAGATTAAATCGATAAAATTTAGTGAAATCCCATAAAATCATGATTTGAGAACTATTTTTACAATTTCATCAAGAATTACATACTTCAGGCTCCAGCTTTCTAGCTCACATCAATGTGAACTTGGCTATACCTTAAAGATTATAACCTTGGCTATACCTTAAAGATTATACTTATAATATGGCGTGGCCAAGTAAAGTGGTAGAGACTATATTAGAGTTTGATATTGTAGTAACTTTTATAGTTGTAATTTAAAAAAAGTTATTTTATAAAAAATATTTTTAATTGAGGTTAATATAATATTTATATATGTTTGGTTAAAATTGAGATTAAATAAAAAATAGTTTTTAATATATTTGATTACTAATACTTTTTAAATTGAGGTTATAAAATAAGTAAAAAATACATATATTAATATTGATGGTTCTAAATTTAAATATTGTAGAATTAATTGCTATTATTGCATCATAAAATAAATAACATTTTATAGAAAATATTTTTTATTATTCCATTAAATCATTTATCATTCCATTGCGTATAAAATTCATTCGATAACAATTATAATTTTTAGAATTTTTTAAACATATAATAAAATTAGATAAAATATTATCAGGTATAAAATTAATATTACAATGCGAGTAAATTTAATTCACTCTATACTAATTTTTAAAAAAAAAATTATTAAAAACTTAATACATAAAAAAAATATTTATATAAACAATATAATTCAATAATATAAGTGACTTGTATTGTTTATTATTTTAAATGAACAATACAAGTACATTACACTGTTAACGCAACCACGACAAAAATAAAATAGAGTTGCTTTTACTACTTCTGTACTTGAAACGTAAATTTATATAAAATTTAAGTGGTTAAAATTGTGGTTAGCTATTATCCAAATAGCTTGTAAATTAAAAATACACAAAACATAGACTTTATCATGTAATCAAAGAAGGACTTATAACATGATAAGGTCAATTAAAGTTATAAAGACTATATTTACAGCAATACAGTCTCCTATCTTCTTCTCAATCAAATTTTTTGTGTTTTTGGTGGAGGGATTCATGGAAATTTTGTTAAAATGGGTTTGCGTTTGCTGGGTTTTTGAAATTGGAATTGGATTTTCTTTATTAGTGTTTTTGTTAGGTTTTTAATCGGAGTCATTTGTGAGGAGTTGGTAAAAATGTTTTTTTTTATCTAGATGAACTCATTTCACCCATGCATCTATCATTAAACCAAGTTAATTATCAAATTAGGTTTAAAAATTATGATATCATTTATCATTATACACCCTTTTGTATTATGTTTCATGTTGGATAAAATTTATTTAATTTTTTATATTGTTAAATTATTTTGTTATGTTAATATTAAAAATAACTTTTTAAAAATAAAGAATTATGATTTTAATATAATTTTTAATAAAAAATATTTTAAAAAATAATCGCTACCATATTTATAAATACTTCTAAAAATATTTTGTTGGCTTTCTTTTTGAATTTTAAAAAAATAATATTTCAAATGAGTGTGACTGTACATATGTACTTATGCAATAGAGGAGAAATAAATTAGAAAAATTCAATGATTTTTTAACAGAAAGCTTATTTCAAAGATTTTTTTTCCATCATGTTATTTATAACTATTATTTCTCTCCATTGAAATATTTTTTTCTTCACCATCACTATTAATTTAATATTGCAATTACAAACTAGCTATTTTTATAAGAATTAGATTTTAACAAAAAAAAAAAAAAACTCTGATACCAAAGCAGACATGAGAGGCTGGTAGAGACCTAGGACTCAAAAAAAAGAAGAAGAACTCATTAATATTATGCTCCAGCTTGAATTCCATTGTCGATGGTCATTGAGGCCTTGGCAATGAAGAATACAAATACCAAGTTAACCCTAAATTGAACATGGGGTAAATTGGGACTATATGAAATGAAGTGGAGCAATTTTTAATCTATAAGGGCTAAACTAAACTAAAATTTATATATTTTTTTATCTTTTATAAATCTTTTATGACGCTCATTGTATGAGATTTTACCGATAAAATTGTTAAAATCACGAATTAACTTGTAAAATTATATAATTTTATAAATTAATAAATGCTTAACTTGTGAAATCATTTTAGAAACTCGAAAATGATTGAAATCAGATTAAATTGATAAAATTAAGTGAAATCCCATAAAATCATGATTTTAGAACTATTTTTATGATTTTATCAAGAATTACATACTTCGGCTCTAGTCCTCTAGCTCACATCAGCATGAGCTTGGCTGTACTTTAAAGATTATACTTATAGTATGACGTGACCAAGTAAAGTGGTAGAGACTATATTAGTGTTTGGTATTGTAGTAACTTTTATAGTTGTAATGTGAAAAAAGTTAATTTATAAAAAATATTTTTAATTGAGGTTAATATAATATTTACATATGTTTGGTTAAAACTATGGTTAAAATTAAGATTAAATAAAAAATAGTTTTTAATATATTTGGTTACTAATACTTTTAAAATTGAGGTTATAAAATAAGTTAAAAATATGTATATTAATATTGGTTTTAAATTTAAATATTGTAGAATTAATTACTATTATTGCATCATGAAATAAATAATACTTTATATAAAATATTTTTTATTATTCCATTAAATCATTTATCATTCCATTATATATAAAATTCATCCGATAACAACTACAATTTTTATAATTTTTTAAGTATGTAATAAAATTAGATAAAATATTATCAGGTATAAAATTGATACTATAATACGAGTGAATTTAATTCACTTTATATAAATTTTTTAGAAGAAAAAATATTGTTCACGTCACAATATAAGTGAATTTAATTCATTCTAAATTAATTTTTTTAAAAAAATTATTAAAAACTTAATACACTAAAAAAACTATTCACGTAAATAATGCAATTTACTTATGACAGTACAAGTAACTTGTATTATTTATTATTTTAAATGAACAATATAAATATATTGCACGGTTCATATAGCCCCGACAAAAATAAGATAGAGTTGCTTTTACTACTTATGTATTTGAAATATAAATTTATATAAAATTTAAATGGTTAAAATTATGGTTAACTATTAACCAAATAGCTTATCACGTAATCAAAGAGGGACTTATAACAAGATGTGGTCAATTAAAGTTATAAAGACTATATTTATAGAATGACGTGATCAAGTAAAGTTTTCATAATCACTTATATTAATAGGTATTTGGCAATTGACATAATTTTTTGTTTGTGTTTTTAGATTTTTTTTAAATATTTTTAACATCAAAGAATATTTTTATATTTGATATATTATTGTTAAAAGTTAATATATTAATATAAAAATATTTTAATATATTATTAAATAAAATATTTAATCTATTTAGAAGTGGGGTGGAGATTATTGTTTTTTAAAATATTTTTTATTAAAAAATATTAAAATAATATATTTTTTTTTATTTTTTAAAATTTATTTTTGATATCAACATATTAAAATAATTTAAATTATAAAAAATAATTTAAAAAATAATCTATAGTTTTTTTTAAATATAAAAATAACTTTTTATGATTTTATAATTTCACAATTTATTTTTACAATTTAAATTTATTTTATATTTTTATACCGTGTTAAAAATATCTTGCCGACAACAGTATCCGGAGGAAGGGTTTTTAACTTTTTATCCTTATTATCATTAACAATAAATAACTACTTAGTCATCCTCTCAATAATTTCTTATAAAAGAATGTTTTTTTATTTAAGAAAAAAATCAAAATTAATCAGATCTCTAAGCTTGCTCGTTTTGACCCCTCCCCTCTCCCCCCATCTCTCTTCTCTCTCGCTGTGTACCAGAGCCAGATAAAAAAAAGGTACGTCTCCATTTCAGATCCAAAATTCTCATTTCTCTCCTTTCACTATCATTTCATAAATAAATCAATAAACTAATAATAATCTCTCATCTATTTTTTACTGATAGAATCGGCTGCAGAGAATTGGAATTTTCGTTTTTTATGCTCTTCAATATTTCAATCTAGTTGGTTGGTTAGTTAGTGTGGTTGGGTTTTGATGCTGAGCAGTGAGTGAGTGAGTGAGTTATTTCGGTGCCTCTGATTGATTAAGCTTTGTTTGTTTGCTGGCTAAGAAAACGTAGGGAAGTTTTGGATATTTTATTAGTTTTTTATATTTATTGATCCGTTCCTGCTGTGGATTTCAAATTTTGAACTTGAAAAGCTTTTTTTTAAAAAAAGAAATTTAGGCTAAATGGTATTTATGTGCTGAATGTTAATGACGTTTCTGTTTTTTATATGGAAATTAGTTTTGCGGATTTTGATTAATGTATTGGAATTAATTTGATTTTTTTTTTTTTTGTGAATGAAGGTTGATAATGGGTTTAGAAACAAACAATCACGATATGGAGGAGGGAACGCTCGAGATCGGCATGGGTAAGTTTTGCACATTCTTCTACCTATTATATTTGTGCAGTGTTGTTCGATGGTAATAAATAACAAATTTGGTTCGGAGATATCATGTGAATTGTAATGGAATTGAAACTGATAATGGACTGGTGAAATATATAAAAATGTTCGGAATGGGAGGAAATTGGTTAGGAAGATACAGATTTTTTGTTTAATTTAATTTTGCCAAGTGTTTTAAGGGCGATAATCGAGGTGGTATGGGGTTGCTTTCATGAGCTTAAATTTTTTGTTTGATGTATTACAGAGTATAGAACTGTTTCTGGAGTTGCTGGACCTCTTGTTATACTTGAAAAAGTGAAGGTAAATACTCCTGTTTTCTTGATTGAAATAATCAGGATAATTTGTTTGTTTTATTAAACACTATGGTGCTGCTTCCTTTTTTTTTTTTGATTGGTGCATTGTTTGATTCACTGTGTTAGGGACCCAAATATCAAGAGATTGTTAATATTCGTTTGGGAGATGGATCAACCAGACGTGGTCAAGTCTTGGAAGTTGATGGGGAGAAAGCTGTTGTTCAGGTGATTACTATTCAGCATTCTCCTTCTTTTTTCTGTGTCTGCAGGTTGGATATGAGTTGGTTTCTTTCCTGGTTAAAGTAAATTGCTTAACTTAAAGTTTGTGACTTGGTCGTGCATGTCTAATTGTAGAAGGATTTGTTATAAATTGAGTTGCTTCAAGATGATGCTTTTAGCTTAATTTGTAGTGGATCTTTTCTTTGGGTCAGCTACTCATAATGAATCTTTAATCAGTTGTGGTGTGAAAAAAAGTGCTCCTGTTTTAAAGTCTGAATGCATTTTTTACATGGTATTTTGTTGGCCAGGTTTTTGAAGGAACCTCTGGCATTGACAACAAGTTTACAACTGTGCAATTTACTGGAGAGGTATGAAGTCTTATTTATTATTATTTTATTTTAAAAAAGTTCTTAATTTTTCATATCAAAGAAACAATTGCAGTTGCTCATGCTAATGAACCTTGAACTTGTTAAACGTTGCAAATTAAATGTTGGAGATTTTAGTAGGTACTTTGAGCTGCTTAAACTATCTTCACGCTAATGTGTTTGCATGCCAGCAAACAAACTTTTACCAGAGAATTAGATCTCATTTTGCTAGAAATTCAATTATAACTTGTTCTTCTGGGAAAAATCTGCAGAAAATAGCTTCTGAGGTGAAAATATAAGTAGAGAATGAATTGCATTTATATCTTAAAGAAACATGGCTGAGCCTTACCACTGAGGCAAGTACATAAATTCATGTATTTCATAATTTTCAGCAGGTTAGGAGTTAGGACTTGTAAATTTCAAGGATAAAGTTCAAGTTGATATTAATATTTGATTTTTTTTTTCCTGATGTGGAATATTGCTAGTGCTGGATTTTAGTATATGCCTCTTAAGTCATTACTAATAGAGAAGTTAGTGTATGGCCATTTACATCTTTGCATTATGTAACCCTTTAAATTTTAAATTTTAAATTTTATCATAGAAGCCTCCTTGGAGTCTAGGTCTACTCTATTGATACACTTACTTTCCCTGGCCTTTTTTGTAGGTTTTGAAAACTCCAGTCTCATTGGACATGCTTGGCCGCATTTTTAATGGTTCTGGGAAGCCTATTGATAATGGTCCTCCTATTTTGCCTGAAGCTTATTTGGATATATCTGGTAGGCTATCTTTTGAAGTGAACAGTCTTTATTAATATATGTTGCTTGCTGACACTTTTAGAGTTAATAATATTAACGGCCCTTCACTATATGTTATGCCTTCTGCAGGGAGTTCAATCAACCCTAGTGAAAGAACCTATCCTGAGGAGATGATTCAGACAGGGATTTCGACAATTGATGTCATGAATTCTATTGCTAGAGGACAGAAGATCCCTCTGTTTTCTGCTGCTGGTCTTCCCCATAATGAAATAGCTGCTCAAATATGTCGCCAAGCAGGTTTGGTAAAGCGATTGGAGAAGTCTGAAAATCTTCTTGAGGTAACATCCACACTTTATTGCACAGTTATAATTAGACTCACAATCCTGTTCCTGCTAAGTGAAATAACTATTACATTCATGGTTGAATAATGTTCCTGTATAATGGAGCCTTGACAGTATATTCTTTTGAGACATTGTAATAAATAAAACATATTTTCAAATGGAGATAGTAGCATCATCATCAGAAGTTAAATTTAATGTGTACTGCAATTATATCACACTTCAAAATTACTTCAAAAGCTCTTTTGCTGTTGAGTTATCAATATTAGTTGAATTCCTTGATTTTTTAAGTGCCAAATCAAATTGCATGTGCAGTATTACTTCAATTCCCTAGTTTCTTTTGCCTTGAAATAGGAGCTTGTTGTTACTCACGTAGTTGTTTGGTTGACATTTCTTTCTCAGCTCTTTTTAACTAAATTTTGTAATTAGGTTACTAACTTGCCATGTGAACTTTCAGGGTGGGGAGGAGGAAAATTTTGCCATTGTATTCGCAGCTATGGGTGTAAACATGGAAACTGCACAATTTTTCAAACGTGATTTTGAGGAAAATGGGTCAATGGAAAGAGTGACCCTCTTTCTAAACTTGGTAAAGTTTTGCTTTGACATTTGAACCTTGTTTTTGTTGTATTCTTGAACATGTAGTTTTTTTGTGGCTGAAGGTTGTAATTTATTATCTTGTACCATTCATGAATTCTTTCTGAAATTTGATTCTCTTAATGTGTCACAGGCAAATGATCCTACAATTGAACGTATTATCACACCTCGTATTGCTCTTACAACTGCAGAATATTTGGCATATGAATGTGGGAAGCATGTTCTTGTCATATTAACAGATATGAGTTCTTATGCTGATGCTCTTCGTGAGGTGAGTTAAAGCAACATATGTGAGAATGTATCTTACTGAGTTTGTACATACATTAGAAGCATTTACTTGCATGCATAAATATCTATTGTTATATTTTTTTGTGGGTCTATTGCTCAATACATTTAGCTTGTTTCTGGAGTATTAATTGTCAGCTGTTCAGTTTGTTTGAAATTCAGACAGTTAACTGTTTAAATTATAATATTACCAGGGACATTATGAGATATTCAAGTTTCATGTTATTGTGTTTGTGTGACAAAAACTATTGATTGCCAATCCAGGTGTCTGCTGCCCGAGAAGAAGTACCTGGAAGGCGTGGTTATCCGGGATATATGTACACTGATTTGGCAACAATATATGAGCGTGCTGGTCGTATTGAAGGGAGAACAGGCTCCATCACCCAAATTCCAATTTTGACTATGCCAAATGACGGTAATGTATTCTCAGACCACACTGAATATCCTGTATTTCTTTCCTTGAACAAGAACACTTTCTTTAACTTGATTTTCTTATTTGACCAGATATAACTCATCCCACCCCTGATCTTACTGGATACATCACAGAGGGACAGATTTATGTTGACAGGCAGCTACAAAATAGGCAGGCAAGTTCAGAGGGCACATGATGGATCATTTCTCTTAGCTGTCTTACAACATGTCATGGGTCCTAGGTAACTTAGATTTCTCCATGTAGGAGCTTTTGATTGAATGTTGACCCATTTTGATTGGCAGATTTATCCTCCTATCAATGTCCTCCCATCTCTGTCTCGTCTCATGAAGGTAAGGATGAATCTTCTCTGAATTCTCAATGCATCAAAGATTCAAATGCTAGATGGTTCATAACCAATTAGAAGGTACGAGGCATATTATAAATTGTGTCATTGATTACCATTGTAGAGTGCCATTGGTGAGGGAATGACTCGCAAGGACCATTCTGATGTGTCCAACCAGGTCTGATTTGTTAACCATTGTTGCTTGGTTTTTAGTTTATTGTCCCATTTTAAGCTGTCTAACCTTTGATTTTATTCAAAACTTCTTTATCTCTCAGCTGTATGCAAACTATGCTATTGGGAAGGATGTTCAGGCCATGAAAGCAGTGGTTGGAGAAGAAGCTCTTTCTTCTGAAGATCTGGTCATTACACTCCCCTGTTCTCACACAGTTTTGCTGCTATGTTTGTAATTATTTGATTTACGGGAACTAACATGTGCTCTTCAATAAACAGCTATATTTAGAGTTCTTGGACAAATTTGAGAGGAAATTCGTTGCTCAAGGAGCTTATGACACCCGCAATGTCTTCCAGTCACTTGATTTGGCATGGACTCTGCTTCGCATCTTTCCCCGTGAGCTACTCCACCGTATACCTGCTAAGACCCTTGACCAGTTCTACAGCCGAGATGCAGCTAATTGAGAAAAGAAGTTTGTAGTCTTTTGATTATTTTCTTTCTATGAGCTATAAGAAGTTGATCTGTCCAAAGTTCCTTTTCTTCATAAATAATAAGGTAGTGTGCCCATTTGGGTCACGAATTTGAAGGTGTCCGGCTCGTCGAAAGACCAAAAAAATTGAGGACTGTGCTACCTTGTAATTTATTTATTAGCTGGTCATGATGATACCTCTTACCCAGTCGTGGGACTTATAGTAAAGTTAGGGCCTGGCCTTATGTGATGCTTGTTGTTTTGCCTTTTTTTCAATTTATTTATTTTGTAAGCCGATCTTTATATATAGATACATATAGAGGAAATCTAGCGTTTTATTTATCTATTTCAACATTTTTTTTTCAAACAAAGCACAAGCCAATAATTTCATGCTCCCGTGATTCCTCTTTCCTGGTTCAGCAGCATCTTATGATTAATGTTACAATTAACAAAGTTCGCGGATGTATGGTTTTCTTAATTTGGGATTTAACCCATAAAATGGATACCATCTGGCGGCAAGATGGACGTTGTTCAAGCAATATATTTTTAGGTTTTATTTATTTGTTGAAAAGTTATTTTTTTAGAAAAGTTATTTTTTAAAAAAAATAAATTCTTGAAAAGTGAATTATTTTTTTATTGTTGATAGTATTATAAAAAATAAATTGAAAAATATTTTTCAGTGTTGATTATGTTACGGAAAATAAACTGGAAAATAATTTATTAATATAAAAATAAGGATTAAAGTTAATATAAAAATTAAATTTTAAGAAATGAAATTGAAAAATAAATATTCAAAACAATATATATATATATATAGCAATCAAAAGTTTAAGGATCAACTTTGATATAATCATCAAATAATAACATTTCTAATTTTTTTATAATTTTCTAATTTTTTTATAATTTTCGGGAAACGTTTTCCATCTAAATTTTTCAGAAAAACATTTTCATGAAAACCAAGCCAAATTTTTCTTGAATTGAAAAGTATTTTCCGTTGATTAACTTTCTTAATGGCAAACAAACACAAGAAAATTTAAAAAATAATTTCTTGAAAATCATTTTATGAAAAATAAACACAGCCAAAAAGAAAAATATTTTTTTGAAAACTAAGCCAAATTTTTCTTTGATTGAAAAATATTTTTCGTTCACCAAAAAGTATTTTTTGATGACTGGAAAGTGTTTTTCGTTTACCGGAAAATATTTTTTATTAACCAATTTTTTTAAATACAAAAAAATTTTAAAAATAATTTTTTAAAAATTAGTTTTTAGAAAATAAATATGACTACTTTTTCAGAAAATAGACATAACCTTAATTTATTATCCATTTCAGATTTTGTTATACATTATGTGCCCTTGCAAAGTCATTTAGCAGACAAGCCTTGGAAGTGAGCATGAACATCTGCTTTCACTTGACCGCTCCTCCATCGTACTGCCACTGGTAAAGCTTTCTCACAACGGCACGCTACACATCTCGCGTCCTCAACTCCCTTGACACGTAGCCATGCTGCTCGCAGTCTCAAATCCAAGCCATGTGTGATCCTACCGTCTGCGCACATCACACTATGGGTTCCCGCGCGCATGCTTCAAACTGACAGGAATGATCCATTGGACTCTTTAGGACCGTAATCAATCATGGTAAAAACAAAGGGAACAGAAACTCGTACACAGCTCTTAGCTCTAGGCTGAAAGGGAAATGCCAAGGGAGCCATCGGCAGAAGGATCATTCGTCTAAAAGCGAGGCTTAAAAAAGGACAGTAAAAAGAAATCCAAGAGCAAGGTATTGCTTGATGATAATGTCTTTAATATGGAAAAGTTTATTAAAAGAAGCTGGCAGGACACAAACCATGAACAACAAAACAATCTTTCAAAAGGTGTTCAGGCTTTTTTCAGAGTGGTTTCAAAAGGTAATCAGATTTCTAGATCCTACAGGATACAAAAATTACGCACCCGACATTTCCTCTTCTTTCGCAGATATTGTACAGAACTGGGCTAGGCATTGGTTTTCTTTCTCCAGTAATGTATTAGGGGCTAATTAATAAAAGAGATCAATAGTGTTAAAAGTGGTCAGATGGATTAACTTCAGCCTGCTTTTGATGTTCTTGCTACTTTTGGCAGTACAACTGAACTGAGATCCCCAGGATAAGGAGTCCACAGGCCTAACCCGCCTCTGCTCTCCTTCATACTGCTACCGTTCCCCTTGAATTCGCTTATACTTTTTACCCACTCTACTTTGGATGAATGCTCTCGGGTGTGTGGATGCAACACGAACAGTGAGTTGTACTCACAATTTGGAAACATGAAGAACTTGAATGCACCTCCTAATCTGTAAACAACATAGCCAAAACTCAATTGGTCTCTTGGTGTGAAGAGGTTGACCTCGTTAAACCACAAGCAGCTAAACAGGTTACTCATAGCTGTATGTTCCCGTATGATAATAGCTCCCTCTGGCACATCTGCATTTACCGGCATCAATAAATAGACGAGAAAAATTTATGCAAATCACCATGATTATCACTTTTACAGCCATCTGGGCGCTAATTTGCTCCTATGTAAAATGTTATAACTTGCAAGTGAACTAGCAATCATATGAACACGTTTCACCCCAAAAACCTAGGAAGTGCAACAAAATAAAGGATTAAGGAGGTCGTGATTTCTCTTCTTACCACTAACACTGCTTTTCTTCGGACTCCAGGACTCCATTCCCTCATAATAATATATTTTCATATGGAGATCAATGAGGGGTCGGGCATAACGTTTCCTCTGCTTATTTGCATCAGCCTCCTCATATATGCTTCGATGATGTTTGTGCTGAGCAATGGCAAATGTATTCTTCCCATGCCATAAGTATCTGCAGATCAAAGGCCATTCAAATTACCTGCTACCAATTCCTTTTATGTTCACAGACAGAAACATGTGCTTGTGCACATGCACGCGCGTGCTTGTGTCAATGATAGCAGCGAAGCAAAGGGATCATAGTCATGCCCATAACCCTTGTCAGCAAGAGTTTATCTTCAAAGGTTATTTAACAGACAACATACATTTCACTCATGCTGTAAGATAGCACTATAACAAAAGAAACGCTAACCTTCAAGTTTTAAGTTCATTTACTTTTCATCTCCACCATTGTGATTAAAATGACAGGACTAAAAGACATGACCTGTAAATTAACCATGCAAGGAAGTACCTTTCTAGAATTTGTAATGGATCAACAAGCAACTCCATTTTACCATCAATCCAGATACTGTACCGTGCTTGAGGAAATAATCTGTGGGTTAAAATCTTGGGAACTTTCCCATTCCTTCTAGGCTCGTCATAAGGTGAATGCTTCAGCAGAATAAGACGCCAAATACCGACCCATAGTCCCCTGCTATGGTCCTCCCTGACAGTAACATTTTCCTTTATGAAATCAAGAGAGATCTCATCCACCACCATGAGAAAACAAAAGAGTTTCTTAGAACGGTCGCTTATATTTGAAGGCTGGTGAGGTACATCATATCCGTCGAAAATTCCAGATGCAACCACAAACCTACAGTTCTTGACATATTCAACATCTACAAGATCCATGTCTGCACCACCATTGTGCATAAATCCACAATGCACCTGAAAGGCAGAATGCAAATTTAAAAATAAGAAACAGAATTAAATTCACTGAAGGACAGCCATAAGTAACAGAAGATTTCAACTTCCAGTCTTCCACTAATTGTGAAAAGGTGATTCACATAATATCCAAAAACATCCAATTCCCTCCATCATCATTTAATAGAAATAAATTACCTCGAAGATTAATTTGCTATTGTCAGGAATAAAGAACTAAACTCACAACAAAATTGACTTTACAATGAGTGTTTATGTATGTACCTTCATGGAAGAGCTTAAATTAAAACTCTTCTCTCTTTGTTTCCAGCTTTGATGTCCTCCAAATAATGGGGATGACTGAGACCCATAATCATCCTCCATAACATAGGAAATGTTTTTAACAATTTGGTCATGAGTTCTTCCCTCCGGAATAACTATTCTTTCAGGGTTACCGATAACAGGGATCGGACAACCTAAAGATTCAGAGGCAAGTAGTGTCAATTATAACAACCACATAGCGATCAACACTTCAAGGAACAGATGTTACTATAATTCTTACGATGTTGCTGCGGCACAAATCCCCACGTGTTTAAAAAGTTATATACCTTGCTTTCTTTATTACAGATAACTGCATGCCAAACATAACCATCATATCAAACCACATAACACAAATTTGTATAACGCATATACCAGGATTGCATCATCATGTTCACATAAACAGTTGGCAAAAACAATACAGATATCCCATGCAATTCTTGAACAAGGTGTCACTCCTATAATGGGAAACTTTGCATCTACCAATTTCTTGAATTGCCCAGATTGTTAGAATCCAAGAAAAAACAAGTCATCTTATCACTAACCTCGCATAAGCGCGCGAATCACAATGAGTAAATACACAAACAAACGAGTAGCGGGACTTAAAAATGTTGGTAAAACATTTACCTGAAAAGAATACAGAAGAAGACTGACAAGACCAAACATGAAATGATAAGACACCAAGAATGAGTAACATCCAAAGAATGCCGGCAACAAGAACCAAGCGAACAAATCCTCTCTTGCAAATTATCTTCATAGGATAATCACTTGGCAACTTCCCAGCACTAAAAAAACCTCCACCATCTGTTTCACCATAACACCACCATCAGACTGGACTGAAACAAAAACACAAAACCCATTACTGCCAAAATCACAAAGAACACAAACCCATGTGATTAAATAGTCATTACCTTTAGAATTATTTGATGGTGTTTGATTATTATCGTTGTTGCTACGGTAGTCTCCACCTCTCCGGTTCAACCTTAAAGAAACGGACCGTTGCCCATCACTCTCCATAAGATTATTATTAATATTCACTGAATTGATCCCTCTTTCTTCAAGAAAATGAGTTCCAAAAACTTGATAAAAATCTTGAAATTAATAAAAAGATTGCCGGTAAATCACAATGACTGGCAGATCTGGGAAGTATAAGTAAAGAACGAAGCGCGGTGAAATTAATCTATCTACCAATTATTTAGAACGTATTAACGTAAATGTTTCGTCTTATTCCCTTTTTTTTCCTTGTAGAAAGCTGCTTGTAGTTGCAATGGGCTGGTTTCTTGATTTGTAGTGACAGATGGCCTAAATGTTATGACTTGGACCTATTTTTCTCCACCCTGGGAGTTTGGACCCGTGGTTCATATGTCCCACTTGATCCAACGGTGCTACATGGCTCAAATTAGTCAAAATTTATGGTCTGGATTGCTCCATCAAATTCGTACCAACTCAACTGATAATGGGTTGGGTTCTTCACGGAAATGTATTTTTCGTATTAATATATGCTTGGTAAGTGATAAAAGAAAAAAAATAAAGTGATAATAATAATAATAATAACGACGACGACGACAGTGATGGTGTGATAAAGAAAATACCGATATAGAAACGAAACGAAGTGGAGGTGTTGGGTAGCGTATTGTTAGTAAATTAAAATACCGGTAGAGAAACGAAACGAAGTGGGGGTGTTGGGTAGCGTATTGTTAGTAAATTATTTCAAAAAATATTTTGGTAATATGAAAATACTTTTTATAAATTAATTATAAATTAATGTATTAATTGATTTTTAAATACTTTATGGAAAAACAAATAAAAAAACATTTTTTGTAAAATCTTTTCCACAGATTAGTTCACAGCTAAGCCCATTGGTTAGAGAACGCGTTATTCAAGCCCAGAATTGGAAACTTACGAGCTAGACAGGAATTGAATCCAGACAAGCCGACCGTTCCGGCTTCTTTCTGTCTGTCTGAGGACTGCAGCAGCAAAGGATCTCAAATACAAGTATATTCATGAAACAATGGCATCATGTTCCCTGTTTTTGCTTGCATGTTCGCCTGAAGACAAGACCTGCCGCCTGTTTCGCTACAATTTGGATTGTTGATGAAGGAATAAACAAGATCATACGTTCTAATCAAGCTCTGCTGGAGGTCCTTTGACTCAAGTAGTCACCTAGAAGAAAAGACTGGTGTTGCCCAATGCAGCTCCCCCCATTTCTGCACTGCGGTTGAAGACGGATGGACGGACACTGCCCTGATACAGTACCTAATTAGTCAGTCTACATCAGAGGAAGGATCAAAGTATTAAATTCTGATTTGGAGAAGACTATAAGAGGAAGGAAAATCATTTGACAGGGCAATGATTGTTTTTTTTTTTCTTCTCCTTTCGTCGGCGAAAATTCTTGGTGAGAAAACGCAGATCTGAGAACCCTTGAAAGACCCCAGGTCCCGAACAACAACGCTCACGGAGGATGAACCGCCAATAAGCAACTTCTGATAGGCATCTCATTTCGCTTTTCTGCAGCCTGTTTCCAAAGTAGAGATAGGACTTCTCAAAGAAAAGGCATTTTAAGGACGATACAAACTTTGTATCGTTACATTGTATGTTGAATTCAAGGTTATTCATATAGTTTTGAATCTAAGCATGTATGTTGCGAGGAAATAACTATACATAAACAATAAAAATGTAAAATATACTCAAATATGCAAGTTGATGGGCTACTTTGTGTGCATCCACTTAAAAAATGGACCAACCTTTTACTTTTATCTTGAATTCTAGTTATTTACAAGCCATTTAACTCATATTTCACCTTGGGTTATAATTTTTTTATTAAAAAAATAATAGGTATACTAGTTATTTAACTGTGTTTTTTTACATAGAAAAATTAAAGTGTAAATTCAAAAACTTGTCCATTTATTTAACTAAATAAATCAATAACTATTTATGTAAATAAATAAAAAATTATTAACAATAAACATGAAAGAAACTGTAAAAATGAGATTTTCACCGAATACGTTTATTAAATTTATTTATTTAAATAAATAAAAGATAAATCAATCCTAAAAAAACTTATAATTTAAATGATAAATACAAATAAAATTATCTAAATAAACTTATACCATAAAAATTATTATTCAAGGCCGAATATATTAGCAAAATGTAAAGAATGAATACCTTTTTTTTTTTTTATTACGTGAGTGTCCGGGCCAGCTTACGCGCACCACGACTAATCTCACGGTTCACTGAACATCCTGCAAGCTCAGGGAACAGGTAAGGCACCGCGGGGGTGACAGACGTACCACACAGAGAGGAGCCAGCAGACATAGGAAGGAAACCACTCGCCAGCCCCACTGCCA